>NC_092633.1:18449219-18545205 GCF_039555335.1 Amphiura filiformis | reverse complement strand
ATATCAACATCCTCTATTACATAATGTTAATAAACCCTCGTACATAGGCCTACTTTAAAATCTGTACGCAATTTATTTTTGGCTAAAAACTCGTAGAAGCATGCGATTTAGAAGCATGCAATTTCACAGGATTTTCGACTACAATATGAACGACATCCACTTTTGTAATGTAAATACCAACTTGGACTTTTCTGAGAGCAAAGACAAATATAATGGAGTTCACCAACCCCGACACTGGCATGATAGTAATTGTGTCAAACAAAGTTTCGCTAAAAACGAATAAGCGCAAAGGATGGTCCCTGGATTAGTCTGAGTCATTTGGTAGTTTATTTGTAGCGTTGCAGTGAACCGACCAGACAACTAGTAGGCCCTAGGTAATATTAGGGTTTATTAAAGTATCAAATGTTAACAAAATGGCGACAGTATGTGTTACATTTCTGGTTTCACTTTGATGTTTTATGTACAGTTTATTATAGGTAAATTAGATAATTCTTGGCCAAGCTAACGTTAACGTACCTGTTGCGTCTATGTACTAAGCATGTACGCAGTATGCAGACTCCGGGTATTATACGTACAATATTGTATGTAACATATCTACGTTATTTAATTCATTTGCCATTTTATTTCCAGTAATGTTTTAGTTCTAACGAATGTTTGATGACGAAAAATCGATAATATGTTACATATAATATCTAGCAGAAATATATTACCAATTTTACGTCATCAAACATTCGTTAGAACTTAAAATAGAAATAGAATGGCAATAGATTAAATAACGTAGATATGATATGTTACATACAATATTTTACGTATAATAAAAAGTTTGCATATTATATAAGTATTATGTTATTGTAAAATGGATGTTGTTATTGATTGTTGGGGAACACAAAGTTGAGTTATGATTAACATATGACATTTCGTCAGGAAGGTCTCAAATAATTGCCATCCAAGGTGAATAAATTGATAATTTGTCAATGTTACTTGCACAGGGAACAGAATAAAATGGGTCAGCGGTTACCGGGTACGGATCAAAGGCTCGAGGAGTCAACTTCTTCACGTGAATGTCTAAGTGTATTATGTCGTTAGCTGCTATGTATTATTCATTAATTGTACTCGCTGATCAAATTTGAAACCTCAATTTTTATGTTAGAATACTTACAATGTTCATCAGAAGTAGATCTACAGCAACATTTGCCAGGATGAACAATAATGGATAGATCATTAAAATAAAAGGCAACATTTATATCAATACACTGTGAAACAGAAATGCCCATTTAGAATAGGTCTGTGTTTTTTTAATTATTATTCGACATTACAAAATGTTTAAAAATCCTTTAAAAATCCTTTTAAGTTTTAGTTTGTACAATTTTAGTTTATAAAACTTATTTAATCAACGTGAAAAGGTGAAAATATTTTCATTACCTTCAGCAATTCTATAGCATTTTGATAATAACACCTGACGGTGTTGTTATACCTGGACTGAATAATGCATGTAAAAATAGAGAATTTAATGTGTAAGATATAATAGTAACATAACTAAGTAAAAAGTACATGTGAGGGTAAAACATACAACAACATGAATTACCTCTGACTACCCAAGCCTTTCGCCTGTAATCACCGCTTATCCAAGTTTTTCAAATCCTAGGTGGTCAGTATTTTTAGAGGATTGCCTTTTTGAGCTGTAATCACAGTATTCTGTGATGACGGTATTAATATGGGTTTGGAGGACACCCTTAAGTGTATAGCACCTGCCCACCATACCACAACCGTTAAGCCCAAGGGTTACCCTCCTCAACCTGTAAGCCTGAAAGCTTTCTTTAGCAGCAGTCTTGTAGCCCGGCAGCTGTCATTAGGTTACCCGACTGGGTTTGTTCTATTACATGTTGGATCCTTCTCCATTCGCATAATATATAACGTGTCTGGAGTGGTGCACAATATATCTTGTTAAAATCTCGCTATGGGTTCAGTAATGGCAGCGCAACTACCCAACCGTTGATTTTAAAGATTTCCTGCTGAAGCAAATCAAGGATAGTGCCTTTATACACGTGCATCCAGTTTCCAATCTCGTCAATCGGATGAAACACGCTTTGATATATGTCGCACAAAAACGGAAAAAAAATATGTTGCTTTCGGTGTATAATTTTCATCGTAAATAATAGGTCTATGAGATTGATTGAAAACAAAGATTTACATTACACCTCCGACGAGTAGCGTCACAAAATTTGTCTTTAAAAAAATGATATTCAGATCTTCATATGTCTATGTGTGTATAGAAACATTGCTTCTCATGACCTATGAGTGATCCTTTGAAAACGTTGATTTACCATTGTGTTCATTAGGAATTAGAAATGGGGATTTTGTTGCCAAGATACTTTATAACCTATTTAACAATTAAGGCATTGTTAATTGTTAATCAAGGGTCAACAATTGAAATGAACAAATATAATCATAAAACTTCTTTAAATTTTTTTGTTTAAAATAACTTTCTTGGTAGCAGCTTTATAATAGCACAGCAAATGACAGAAGAACCATGACATTTCCTGCAAATATAACAATAATGAATTAATCCCCTTGTAATGAATCATTCAAACTAATAATAAGATCATTTGATAAGCATTAATGTAAGCAACATAGATCAAGGTTTATTGATGAAATTCTATGTTGCAAATCTACGAAGTGTCCTTGATATAGAATTCATCAAAGTAAAAAGTACCTCAAGTATCTACATCTGATGTAATAACTGTTGAAACATGGTTGACATCTTCCTGTTGATTTTTTATATCATGCATGATTTGTTTAGATTATTTGCCGTGCAATGGAACCTGTTGTTCAATTGACACTAAAAGGCTTATTATGACCATATTGTGTGTGATATGAAATCCGTTGATGCATTTAAAACGCTTATAGTGGACAGATTTTCCATCGCCATCGGCTTTAGAGCTTACCCAAATACATTCAATGAGATAGGTCTGTTGTTACTGCATTACAATTAAGGTGTACATCAATAGAAGCAAGTGAAATTTTGTTTTTACTAGCCCACAACACAAGTCAATTTTGATGTGTGCAGTCGTATATGTACGTCATGACATGGCTTTTAGCATGTTAACATCTGTGATCTTAGCATTTCTTGTTAAACATAATTAAACGTACTTTGAACTTGATCAAGAATTGCTGTCGCTTTAAGTGGATCTTAATGCGTAGACTAGTAGACTGGAGTGTGTCTGGTTCTTCACGCTCTTTTCTTTTTTTTTCTTTTTCAATTTAGCTCCGAATTCGTAGACTCGATAATATTAAAGTATCAATGACCAGAATAAAATGATGATTGAGACAACAACAATGACGACAACGACGGCGACGATGATGACCAACAAGTCATTATGGATAACGTGTCTTGAATTCCGTTGATGCAAAGTTTTTTTAATTATCCATTAGGAAACTTCCACTGTCTTAAAGATATTGTAAATCGATAAATGTCCATAAGCTGTTATTATCTTAGTGGTATTTATCTATTACCATTTTGCTTAAAGGAATCAGCAAGTAACTCCATTGACCACATAATTATCGCTCTTTTTGTCTCAGAGGCATTTTAAGTGCATATACTTGGACGATTGCGCACTCCCTTTCTAATGTGATTAAATTCAGGGCGGTTATCTTCTTTGCATCTTAGTCGTGTGCTCCGGGGAATACAAAAGGGAATTCAAGAAAAACGAACGGTCGAAGACGAGATTCCCGATATTGCTAAAAGCAGCCAAAGCAAAAAAAAAGTTGAAACAAACTGTACCAAGCTTAAGAACTGCTATCATATTAAGTGATACTGACGTGTTTTTGTCACATGTGTTATTTATCTAAGTCGAGTTTATAGGAAAAAATAACGACTCGTATCAAAGATGAGGTCCAAGTCAGGAAAGCATGTCCTAACGTATTGCGTAAAGCTACTTGTATTTGTCAAACCTAATGTTATTTTAGTTTTGATGTGCTCATAGTTTATGAAGCTACGGTAAGGAGAGTTGTGACAGGATTATAGATTTCTGAATAGTGATCAGACAAAAAAAGTGATGACAATCTATTTAGTAAGTATCTAACAAAAACACAGGGATGATAGTAAAAAACTTGAAGGAACAAAAAAGTTCTATATATATTTACACGAATATATATATACCCTTACCTAATTCATTATGTAAATGTCAAAATCGGCACTCTCAAAGCACAAATATTATGAAAGGATATTATTTCCCCTATGTTGACAACGTCCATTACCTGTATGCATCTTGTGAAGACATCACACCGTCCTATTTCCATTCTGATCATGATGACATAAATTATACATTTATCTATTCCAAACCATACCGTAAAATTCCAACATCGTATTAACAAAACAATGTATACGATAACAATCATCATTATATTAATAAACAATCTAAGAATATGTGAATTAATGTCAAGATATTGCAATTTATTTCTGACACATTTCATAATTAAGAGTTAAACCATATCAAATGAAAGTAGACAAATAAATGAAAATAATCCGTATAGTTTGATTAACCTCAGGATATAGTTCATATTGTCTGCCGAGTGTAAGTGTGTACCTGCATACAGTATTCTACTAGGTTTTCCACTGCGTAAGCTATCTCATGAACCACTTAACATGGATGTAGCGGAAACCAAAGCTTCGACCTTTCCTCCGAAAACCAAAGCGTCGATTGTGAAGCCCTAGGCATCTATTAGCTTGTAATCACGCCTTACGTTGTTTCAAGTAAGGACCATTTTGTCAGAGGATATAAGTTGAATTCGTCATAATCTGCTAGAATTGGTTGGCAGTTGAGTGCAGCTAAACCGATTGGAATGACTAGCGACATATTTACTCTTCCTTCACTTTCCAATCAATTGTGAACCTTATATTCTGCTATATTTAACAGTCAAAATACGATTATCAAATAGGTTTAAATTACTGCATGTCTATGATAACATTCTTATTCCGATTATGTTAGCGCAATAGTAGAAGATATTGTATGTTTACTGTATAACCTAGCTTCCTCTTTAAGCAGCCAAGACTGCAATTATCTCAACCTTTGGCTGCGAGGCTTGCTGCTGGCGGCGCATGTAAAGATTTTTGTCTAATGCCAGATTTAAAATCTCGCCATCGTTCTATTTTTTGCTATGATCTACGACATAAACAACTTTAAAGACAACATATGAAGTAAGAATGTATGTGTGCTATACAAAACATACAAATTAAGAATTTATATGGACCTTTAACAAATTACTGCCAAAAGCAGCATTCAACACCCGACAGACCTGCAACGTGTTTCTTTTTAAGTATGATGGGATGACATAAATATTATATCATTAATTTTAAAAATTCACAATGGTTATGTACGTATATCTGTCTATTACGGTTGCTCGTTTAACACGTGAAAGCATTATGGGTATAAGAAAGAAAGAAAGAAACAAATAAAGAAAGAAAAAAGATCGAAAGAAAGGAAAGAAAGAAACAAAGAAAGAAAGAAAGAAAAAGATCGAAAGAAAGGAAAGAAAGAAAGAAAGAAAGAAAGAAAGAAAGAAAGAAAGAAAGAAAGAAAGAAGAAAGAACGAAAGAAAGAAAGAAAGAAAGAAAGAAAGAAAAAGGAAAGAAGGAAAGAAAGAAAGAGAGAGAGAAAGAAAGTGAGAGAGAAAAGGAAAAAAGAAAAAGAAAAAGAACAGAGCAAGAAAAACGAGGAAAATCTTGAAAGAAAAGGCTAAGCTGAATATAAAATACGACTACAAATGATAATTTATCAAGTAATTTGTCCTCCTTAAAATACTAGTATATAACCTTACGATATCAATTATCATCAGCCCATGAGACACATAGTAAACTGAAAATTATGCAGACTTTTTGCCTTCAACATCTCAAAATGAAATGATAACAATAACTATTTTCTCTGCATGCTTGCAGTACGAATATCCAATGCAGAATTTTCAAGATGGTATAATTAACCCTGTATTTCAACTCTGCTTTTGAAAAGCTTCATGTAAGGATGTTTTCTTGCTATGGGTGTGAGTTAAATTGATGTCAGCCTCGACTTACGGCACTAACGTGATACCGTTTGTTACTGGGGGCTACTTGAATGTTTTCAGTATTAAACATACATAATGTTCCACTCAGGCACAACGTACTGTCATTACCAGTTAATTTTACCAAAATGGAGCAGCTTTTTTTAAATTCTGACAATTTAAAGTCATTTTGTCGCTAGATTACTTAAATAAAATCATCCATATTGTTTTCCTACGCTGTCAATAAGACTCTTGAAATTGAATACGGTATACCTATATCCTGTACTCATTTGCATTATACTTGTATCGTGAGAACCTCTCGGAATTTATGAAAAAAATAGAGAAAACAAGCGATGTTAATAATAAGATTGTCCCTAAATTGTTAAAGGTTTTAAGTGGTGTTATCTAAGCCAACACATTTCTTTTATATAACCATCAATTATAATTCGTGGGCTTTTTATGTGCAGAACTTATAATCATACATGTACATAATCTACTACAAATATCACTGTAAAATGTTAGCATATTGCTAACAATATTTCATAAAAGGTGCTGAAAAACACAAAGAGAAGTTGAATGAAAACTGAATCCAACAAGAATATTATATTACATAACACGGCCACTCTAGTTGTAGAGTGCCGTGGTGTTCTCTAATAATATTTTGTGCCAGATATGATTCATTGTACACGGTGAATCTCCTATTCTACCGTTCACTTGTTCAAATGTGAAACAGAACAATAAGGACATGAAATCACGTAGTACTTGCACTAATGGGACTGCATATGGAGGAATGTGGTTGTGTAATGAACCGAATATACACCAAGTCCATTTATGTTTTGACCGTTTCTTATATAAAATAACAGTTAAAATCCTACAGGTTAATGTGATTGAATTTCTTAATGTAATTGATTTAAGTGATAACACGAAAGTAACAATATAATGGACGTACAAATGAAAGTGATATGTTTCCCCGTAACGCTGGAATGTATGAATATTTTATATTTAGTCGACTGTTCTGTACTGTACAATAATCACCACATTTTAAATTACCAAATTGATAATATACATCTCACATCAACTAAAGCAAGACTATTATATTTTGAATTGAAATAATGTTTAACATGATATTAGTATGATGAATCTTTATATTCTAGTGTATTAGTAAAGTAGGTAACTTTAATGGTGTATTTTTTTTTAAAAACATCGGAAATAAAATTACTTAACAAACATAGGTTACAAGTTACACCACTCTCTATCAAACAAGTGGTTAACTCTATATTCGTTTCACGCAGTTCCTGTGCTGTAAATATTCTTATTCTGAAGAAAAAAATTAAAGCTAACACAAAACAAACATAAAAGTATGGTTTAAGGCATGACTTTTTAAGAACTGTTCAAGTAAAATTCCTTGACGTAGTTTAATCGTGGAAATTGAAGAATTCGGTTCACGAACTGTTTTTGCTTTTTCTAAAAGCGCTCTCCTGCCTCTGACAGCAGAAAATTGAACTGACACCAGATACAACTGAAGCAACAACATGGTTTTAGGCATGACTTCATAGTTGTTTGCTACAATGTCGTATTTTTAGCATGGAATATACTAAAAAAAAATAATAACGTGTGCATTTGGTTTGAAATAAACAACATTTGTGTGTGTTGAACACTGTAAACTGCACCTTGGTAAATAGTTTCCCTTCAAGTGCAATGGAGATGTTAAATGTTCATCCGAGCATGTCAGATCGTAATATCATCAACAAGCACATTTTGATCAACTGACACACACACGCCAACGCAAATGAGAAGCAAGTACATTTCCAGCCAATTGTCAATTCGATTGTATATATTTTCTAAATATGCAATTATTGAATATGAATATATTATTTTTTACGACAACATAAACAATGAAATATGCAAATATATATGCATGATGTAACTTATAGTTATGGTTTTCCACGCTCATTGATTACTCATCGCCAATTTATCGACCCACGCGTATGCTAAACAAACAATCAAACAAACCACCAACAAACAAAAACATTGCTTGTGGCTGCTGGTGGTTATCGATAGATCAATGCTACAAGCTGCAACCGCCTAACGATGAATCTTAAGTTAAACCATATCATGACATGTATTAACATCTTTTCATACACTCCTAGATAGTGAGAACCAATCAGAGCCTCCGTTAGTAAATTACTAGTCGTGCATAAATGTTGTACAATTGCACGGGCGCGCACTCCGCGTAGTACGCGCAGTGCTTTCGGACGCGTTCATTTTACTTGCGGGTTGTTGCATTTATATTTGCCTGCATTTTCCAAAATTTTTTAATGACAATTTTGTTATAAAAATGCACAAATCACGGGATTTTTTTAGTCGTGTATGAGAAATTGTACAAAATAATGCACTTGTACTGAGATGTTGATGCGTCTAATGCACGTGCAATACGCGTGCATTATTTTGTACAATTTCACTCCCAACAAGTGATACGCATTTATTAACCTATAATTATGAATGTGCATCTACTTGCTATATTTTGGAGTAGAAAGGAGAATATTATGAATATTGTACAACGCAAAATGTGAAGCGTTTTAATTAAAACCTGGTCAATATAAATAACTTTAAATTACTTTGTTCCACGTGGCATACAAATTGTATATGTTAACAACAAAATATTCAATGGCGTAGTTTACAGTCAGTCATTAAATAAAGATTTTATTTGGGTTTGTCGTTTATTAAAGTAAAAACACACGGATCTGATCAATTAAATCATAAGGTATACGTTCTAATCGCTGCTTTGGTTTCAGAACATGAGAAGATTGAGCTATAGACATGATACATATCATATATAGGCACAAACATAACAACAAGAAGCCATATGATACATGTGCAAGTGCAAAACTTACCCAATTAGTAGATATTCTATAGCTTATGTACAAGAAGATGGCGGGAAAAGTAAACATGATGACTAAGGCACCGTAAGTTACCACAGAATGGGACGTTAATGAGATATACTCAATTAAAACAAGGTGCGAATCAAAAACAAAAGGATGATTAGGTTATACCTTGTACTTCATGACTATCACTGTGCGTACATACGTTAGGAAGAATATTATTATTATTAGTATTATTATTATTACTAGCGGGATACCCGCGCTTCGCGCGGGTCCCCGCTAGATTAGTAAATGGGAGCGTTCACTATAACAGGAAGAATTTCTGAATCATTGAAAAGGTACATTTTATTTATCTAAATCTGTCTCTTCTTATATTTTCTTTTTTAGTTTCTTCTGCTTAGCTTGTGATATTCCGTTTCCATGTTATTTATTTATTTATTCAATCCCGTTCCCATTATTTTCTAAATGTTCTTTCTTACATTTTCCTTTTAGCTTCTTTTTTATTTGCTGCTTGTGATTTCCCGTTTCCATGTTTTTTATTTAATTCTGTTCTCATTATTTTAGCTTCCTTTTTTCTTACATTTCCTGATTAGTTTCTTTCCTTCTTTGTTTCGTTCCCGTATCAGATATAGTTACTTTAACCCGTTATTACTCGTACCTTTTTTGTCCTCATTTTAATTTAATTTTTCTTTATAGTACCGCTTCATGTTGTTTATACACACATCTTTTTCCCGTATTTTTATTACGTCCTCTCATAGCGTGTCTGCGGACGTGTTTACCCGTTTATAATCCCGTGACCCGTCCATGTACCTTTTTGTCCTTTATTTTTCTTTCTTTTCGTATTATTATGTCCACTGGTCTCTGGCTCGCAAGTCCCGTGGCTCTGCGCAGTTTACGCGCGCATTGGCGTAGTGCGCATTACGCACGCGGCGTCGACGCGCTGCCTGCCAGCTGCAGTGACGCGTAGGCTGGTAACCGATTTTCATAACAAAAACCCCGTTTTTACCCACATTTTCACTGTTTTTGCAGCCAGTTCTTGACCGTTTCCAACCAAATTTTCGCATTACCGTCTCGGTATATTCCTCGATCTCCTGTATGAATTTGGCGACATTTGGATCGAAACTGACGGAGCTTTTATACACCTACATAGATACACACACACAACATTCCCCTATTTATAGTAAGATTATTATTATTATTATTATTATTATTATTATTATTATTATTATTATTATTATTATTATTATTATTATTATTATTATTATTATTGTTTTCATTAGTGTTATTTTCATTAGTATTATAATTATTCATTTTTATTATTATTAATCAATAATAATATTTAAGTATCAGATCAGGCAAGCAATGAAAATTAATGAATAAGAATAGAAACAGATGGAAAAAAGTAGAAAGTGAAGGATAATCACATGACGCAGGTTATTTATATACTTCCCTATAAAAAGTAGCAGATACGATCAATTAAGGAAAGAACAATTCACCTATAACACCATGTAAGTGCAAGATGTAGAGAATACTAGTGAAATATGGCTTAACACCACGTGCATTAGTTTAAGCTACGATGAGCCTGCTTCTACTATGCCTGATTACCTGGGATGCAAAAATCGACTCCATGACTGACATGTCGGTACTCTGTTTTGTTTTAATGACGTAGGATATAGCTGTTATTATCAATTGAATATATGAATACAAAAACCACCTAAGTCCATACTTAAACCAAATTGAGTTAAGCATGGGAAAGTGTTCCTTTACATAGGCCTGTCATATGTATGAAAGAACAACTCAAATTCATCCTCTGTGTCTATTGAGCATGTGAAAAATAGCATGTATGAAAGAATCACCCAATTCCATGATTTGAGTCTTGTAACACATTGATTAAAATCCAGTATGTATAAAAGTCCACTTGTAACACATTCATTGCTAGAGAGTGACTTTTGAAAAAAAATGGGTTTAATAAAGGAAAGTGTGTGGTTTATATTACATGGCAGAATGCTTATCAACATTATACATACCTGTGCGCTTTATTTTGTATTATCTTACTAGTGGTAATCTCATTCTAACATTGTTGTCTTTGTATATGATTCAAACAACCACCTAAGTCCAAAATTTAAAATGAACCCCACGAAGTCCCTGAAATGCTAATCGTCATACCTAATACAGGTTAATCCACTCATTTGCACGTAAAACTTACCATATTGACCAGGTAAATCTAACTGAAGGAATTAAAATGATACACAGGTTTTCTCTCAAAATCACTTCCCATGGACTTAGGTGGCTTTTGTATTCATGTATTCAATTTCTAAAATATAAAAGCAACAGTTTGTATAACCGCTGTGAATACGTATGCATAATGTATATTACGGTAGGTTGAAATTAATAATGCTTTCTTTGGGAATAAATCCATGATTGGGAAAGACGAGACAAAGGATTGAAAAGCGAAAAAGGATACGCACTGACCTTTGAAGAGTAATGTCTCTTATTTCGCTTGTATACGGACAACAATATATCATATAACGAACAGGTAGAATAATATAGTTGTATCGTAAGAAAATGCGCCTTTTAGCGACGAGAGATAATTAAATCAAATCGTTAGTGAGACTCAAAGTCATAACACAAACAACCTTTTCCTTAATTAAATCAGCTTCAATATAATAACAAGGCTGAAATGGCTGAAAATCGCTCCACATTGGCTATTAAACCCTTGAGTATACGCTAGAGTTGTACAGATCTTGGCGACGTTGTGATCTGTTCACGAGGGAAATAAAACACCGGGATTTTTATAAGGTGTGGAACCGCTACATAAACGCCTTAACTTCTTATTTAATTAACTCCACCTTTGTAAAATCATATAAACTTATCAATATATCACTAAGATTAGATTACATTACACCTTTAAACCACTGAAATAAATGGAAACTTATAATAAAAGTTGAGTCACTATCTTCGGCTATCTCTCACCTGTTCGCATCGGTAGTTTGACAAGGCTGAAATGTTTATTACAGATGATCACTGACCAGAAACAAAGAATATTGAACGATTGTTTAATTTAGACTTACCTTCCGATAATAGTAAAGAAGTGAAGACAAGCAAGATCTGGGGTAATTTTGGTTCCATGGCGATATGGTTTCTTTCTCGTGTAAAGCTATACAGAACAAGGATGGCGAGGGTGGAAGAAGGCCAATAATACAGGCAAACTCTTACAGGCGATTCGTCTTGTCTCGTAGACAGACCCCCTTGGACTAAACCATTTCCTAAACAGGGAAGGTGTATCTAGCGTAGCATGCACATGTATTAGAACACTAACTCGGTGGCTACTGGTACAGCATTGTTACGTTTTCCACTAAAAAGCGAATGGAAACTTCAACAATATCGAAACTAGGGGACAGTGCCTCAATGTAAGTTCCAACTTCAATATTTCAATAAACCAAAATAACTCCACCAATATCCTTTAACCTTAGTATTCCTTTGAAGATGCTTTTGTGAACACTTTATATGTATCAAAAGTTTGGAGCCAAACTAGTGGCTGTTGACATTCAGCATATGGTCAGATCAGATGATAGATACTTGAAGAAAATACCACGCCATTGGAGAGAAAAGTATTTGATCAATTTTATCAAAGCCTGGTCATCATGTTCAGATGGAAAAGAAAAAAAGAGTACAATCCAAGAGTACGTTATCGTAACAATCATGCACCACACGTACGAATAGGTCAATATCGGCGAGTCCTTATCTTCAACTTGCAGCTATAAAATATCTAACCAAGTGTTTTTCATTTTGTTTAACAAGTTTATTCAATTCAACTCAGATACAACGAAATTACAGCGAAACAGTAAATGTTATGTCCATTTCACTCTCCCACATGCAGTATTGAAAGAAATGATGTATCGTCAGTAAGGTGAGTTCTCATAGCGATACCATTTGTACGATTTGATTCTACGGAAGTAGTGAAGCAGCGACAGAACGATCGGTGATTGAGGATGGAGACTAAATCGAGGCATGCAGGCGGTGAAACGGCTTGAACTCTTCATTTGCTCCCAATACACACGTGATACACAGACACATGTGGCGTTCTACATCAACATTTTATTCATTACAATAAGGAAGTTTATATTGATATACATAACATCATTGCTCACGTGTCATCCTAGTCTAATTTTGCTATAGTGTCTTCACAGTCATTCACAACTAACAGGTTACTTAAATGTAAAACTCTAAATTATAATTGTATGTCAAACTTAGATATGCCCATTCGTTATACACTGGTTATGAATATAACTTATAACTTATTTATGATATAAAAGATATGTCTTACAGCAAGCCATGAACACACTTTCTCTTAAAGAAACAAATTTATCATAAGTCCATAATCATATATTGCCACAGACCAAATGGCAATAGACCCCCTTAGGGTAATTATTTATCAGATACGTTAGACAAGGCATAGCAGGCTTACCATGATAAAGATACGGTTTAATTAACAGTGTTGATGTTTTAAAAAGGACGATTATTCAGCATAATATCTGAAATGAATTCACAAATCTAGACAGTATCATAGGCAACTCTCTCGATTTACTTTAGCCGTGCAATTACTTTAGTCATTCGGGATTTCTTCATTGTTTGGTTCGATACGGACCGTCATATTGTATACGCAATAGATAAATGCTGAAGTGGATAGACTATAGGAAAACGCATCATATGCGAAAATAGTGATGATAAACCTCTCCCAAAGGGGCGCTCTGAGATTTTGGTCGTGTAATGAAAGAAGCTATAACGAATTCCCGATACCCCGGGCCATACGTATGGATGGAACACACGTACAACATGAGTCTCTTGTGAGAGCGTGGATTTGATTTCTTCAAAAAAGGCTGAAATGAATATTTCTTTCTCATATCAATGAGTCTTGGTAGAGAATGATTAATATGACCTCTTGTAGATGCGACCAATATGAACAAAACAAATCCAAAGAGAAATGTCAACAATAGCAGTTTGAAATCAAACAAAAATAGTCGTGGTATATCCTCGCAAATCTGAAATTTGTATTTTTGCCAAACTGCAAATATTTTCAGGAAGTTTTAAGTTGGAATGAGTTCTATAATGACACCTTGTTTACAAAGGATTGTGTTGTATTGAGCTTGCACAAGATGTGATGAAGTATATGTAAAGTAGCGATGTAAGAATGAATGGCCTCTAGACAAGGAATGATATGCTTATATGAGAATAGACTTTCAACTGTGCTGCAGTTTAATCAAAGCTCAGATAATGTTCAACACTCCCAACCCATGGTTAACATCTACGGTGAATAGCGTGATTTCAATAATGCCAAAGGTTTCTGGTCAGCTAATCATTGTAATACCTTAAAGGTATTATCTACTTGGATGTTCTTGCTTCAGCATACAAATCTTGACATGTTTGGAAATACTGGTAATGTAGTTAAATGAAAAGCTAAAACGACTGAAATGAAATGAAATATATAAAGCTAAATAGCAATACTGGAATAGGAATACTGGAACTTACAGTTTTTGCAACTTGCTACGTTGCGTCTGAAACCATCAGACTTCATCAAGCAACTGACACGCTGGGCTGGTCATGTGACACTTTGACATGCATGTGACAGCGGGTCAGTTGCCTTATGAAGTCTGATAGTTTCAGAAGCAACGTATCAAGTTGCAAAAAATGTTCCAGCATTTCATTTAATTCAAAATCTTGTGATTCTAACGACTGGATGACTGAGAATATTCACTATTTTTACTAATATTAATATTGATTTGAAGTGTCCTCCAATTGAGATGAGACTATTCCTAGCTATGTAATCTATTCCTAGCTATTAAAGTAAAAATAGACACATGTAGATTAGGGTGATTCACAAAAAATTAAATTGGTATTTTTCAACGGGACACCCCCTCATTTTGTTCATTTTGGTAATAAAATTATACCTGCAAAATATGAAAAAAAAAAAAAAAAGTTTAGGGGGTGCTACCGGTCAATGAACTTTTGTACACAAAGTCAATGGGATTTTTTGTCAAAAATTTCAAACGCTTATTTCAGGGCCTAAAAAGTCTACCAGGCTTGCAAAACTGAAGTAAATGTTCAATGATATACCTAACTTAGTGAAAACATGGGTTTTACCAAATTAAAGTTCATAGTTGACTGTAATAATAAAAAATGTTTCACAAGTGACAGAGGGAGTGTAGCTCAAGAAAAGAATACCCTGGGATATCCCCTGAATCCCACCAGGCACCCCAAATTTATACCTTATTGAACTGAACTGTTGATAAAAAAAAAGATTAAAATTCTTCACATATTAGTTTACCCCAATGGTGATACCAGCTTTTGAAATCTTATGTAATAGTAACTATCAAAATCCATACATCTGTATCAGGGGTGGTCATTATGGCCATAACTGATGAAGATTTCTATTGTTTGAATTGAATGACCACAGGAAGGATTAGATTCACCATGGTTGAAAAGAAATGTATATAAATTGGGGTCACAACAATGGATAGTGGCCAGTTCAAAACTACATAATATTTTGGCTGTTCCAGCAACTGCCTTGCCCCAAATGTAACAGTTTTCACAAAAATGCAATTTTCTGGAAAGCAGATTAACATTTTTACAATTTTCTTCAGCATTTATTTTAAGGACATTACTCACACGGTCTATTGCCATTTGGTCTAATACCATTTCGTCTAATTCCCGTTTAGTCTATATTCAATTGGTCTATTACCAGAGAGGCTAATTGCCACTTAGTCTAATAATCATATAGTCTAATGTCCATTTAGTCTAATATTGTTTGGTCTAATAACCGGTATGTCTACTAACCATATAGTCTAATAACCATTTGGTCTAATATTTCTTTAATAACCATTTGGTCTAATAACCGTTTGGTCTAATAACCGTTAGGTCTAATACTCGTATGGTCTAATAACCAGTTAGTCTAATACCATTTTGTCTATTTATTAATAAACCAAATGCTTGTAGGACTAAATGGTGTGTAGACCAAATGGGTATTAGACCAAATGGCTATTAGACCTATTGGTTATAGACCAAATGAGTATTAGACTAAATGGTTGTTAGACTAAATGGTTTTAGACTTATTGGTTATTAGACTAAATGGTTGTCGGACCAAATGGTTATCGGACCAAATGGTTAAAGGACCAAATGATTATTGGATGTAGTGGATATAGACCTAATGGGTTTAGACGAAATGGTATTAGACCAAATGGCAAATCCCCACTCACACTATGATCAAATATTTTTGGCACAATCAGGGAAAATTAACATGGCTTTTTTGTGCTGTAAAGAAAATGGCTCATAAATCCCATTGACTTTGTGTACAAAAGTTCATTGACCGGTAGCACCCCCTAAACTTTTTTGAATTTTTTTCATATTTTGCAGGTATGATTTTATTATCAAAATGAACAAAATGAGGGGGTGTCCCGTTGAAAATACCAATTTCATTTTTTGTGAATCACCCTAATGTAGATGCACGTGCACTTTTGATATGATGTACGTATATTTAGATCCAACCATTCCAATAACAATGTAGCAATCAAAAAACGTTTTTAAAACGTTTATACGGGTTATATTGTTGGTTTCGGTTTTGGTAATAACGTTTAAATACCATTAAGTGTCGGGTTTTAGAAAAGTCATTAAAACGTTTGAAAACATTTTGTATGAAAACTCACTATAACAACATCTTTAAAATGTTGTCAAAATGTTATTGTAAATTGTTTTTTGCATACTTTTTTTTGCCAACTACGGTATATCATGAACACTTAAATAAAATGTTAGAATATTCTTTTTTTCACACAATGTTTTTGAATGTTATAATACCTTTATATAATCTGACATTTCAACCTTTTTTTTGGCAACCTTCACTCATCTTTCCAGGTGATTGCAATTGTTGACATATTGGAACTTTATTTACCTGTCAGTTTATTTTGTTCAATCATACATAGAATGTAACAATATTACTCTGTGTAAAAAATAGCGAAGGTTAAGAAAATAAGATTTTAAATTAAGTGATTTTCAGTTTGTGTAATTTTTGAGATATTTATTGCATAATCGTAACGGACGTGTCCTCGTCCATTTGAAAACATATAGACATATTGTCAAGTGATACATGCAGGTTTTATCATATTTATTTTACATGTAAGCTTCACTGAAGTTACAAGTCGCATCACAAATATGGGTAAGTGTGAAAGGTTTGCTTCAACGATATTAGCGCTTCTTTCGTGTGCTGACTATAATAACAGAGTGCTTCTCTCTCTTGTTTGAAAATGAATAAAATACTTCGAAAGAAAACGTATTTTGCGATTAAATTCATAGAAGGAGAAGGAGTCAGACGTCCACGTGTTGCTTTTTTATTTATTTATTTACGAGCCATCCATTGCATGAATTTTATTGAATTAAACACTTATTGCACATCTAACATTTTGGAATGGGAATGTACATGAAAGGTTACTTTTTAGAGGGTTGTTCATTTTCTTTGTTATATTTTATGATGATATTACATTAAGATCGTCGATATAAAAGCAGGCTTATTAATAGATTCAATATAATTTACACCAGCATTACATTATATAGAAAGTAAAGCAACGTTATCCCTTTAACCAGATTTTCCTATACATAATGTTGCTTACAGTTCTCCATCAGTGATTAGTATTATGGTGTAGCGAAATAAAGATGTGAGCCACGTATTGACCTTATGGACGTCTGACACTTTTTGTTTTTAAGCAACATAAGACCTGTTGCTCAGTGGACGCAGGGTGTTTCCCCTAGTTGGTCTTATGGAATACCATGGCTATGCCAATAAACACAGCATCGCACCGTATTTTCTTTTACTCATGTTATTCCGGCCATGCAGTTAAGCTTAATTGTGTTCAGAAAATCTGGTGAAAGCCACTTAACGATTCCAGAGGCGATGGCTTTTGGGCAGAACAAATTAATAAGAAACTGCAAAGTTTAACAAAATTCACTAGGAATGAATATTCATGAAGTATATCGACCCAAATAGAACGGAAGTAATGTATACCGTAGTAACTGCTTTTTTCCGTTGAGTCGGATTCAGAGAGGCATTTTACCGTCTAGCGAAAAGGAAAGGGCAAGAACACCACCTTATGTGTATTTAAATAATGTTACCTATTTCTTCACTTAGGATTATTTATCGTTTGTTTCGTAAGGTGTAATGCGTTTTGCACTTTATTAGATGATTTTAAATGCAAATGAACATGATTACATTCCGATGAACCTGAATAAGTACGATGTTGATATTCCCTTTCAATTTCTTCAGATATCTGGTGAGATTTGTAACCACTAATACGTTAGTCGTTAGTATGAGGATAGTTACAATACTTTGCAGACGGGGATATAAGAACTTTACATTTTAGAGGTTTTTCCTCATCAGTTTTACTAGATCTTTGAAGACGCAACAAGAATATCAAAATTTATTAGCCACTAATGCTGCCGCATTGCTGCAATTACGAAGACGGAATACGATTAAGCCTGTGGTCATCATGTCACGCAATATTTTACAACATTAGAATGGTAACATTGATCGAAAATATTTTTCATCTTTTAGTCTAAATATTTCTCATCAAGTTGTAATATCACAATTTACTAATATATAACAAAGAAGCGGCCTGATTATATCCATATGAGTAAAAACCATTAAATTTGTAATACTTGATTTACAGGTTTTTGCTGATAACAAAAACAGTATGCGTTCTGTGCATTGAGAGTGTTGATATTCTCTCAAAGCTGGCACACTTCATTTCATGACATGACAGTTGTTTCTAGGTCAAACCTGTCTAGTTTGAAGGAACTCACCGCTTACAGTTGGTTTTTGCGGAATATCAATTTTAAACGACTTATTTTCTCAAAAAAGGAGTCATTTTCATTGTCCTCGTAATATTAGCTTGTCAAAGATATGATGTTGTCCGAGCAATATATATGCCCTTTCATTTAAAGTTATGCATCCTAATTGTTGGAAAATACATGTTCTAATCTTCTTCATAACCAATTATCAAAAATAACATAAAATATGACTTTATTGCAAGTTAAAACTAAAATATTAGGATTAAGCTATTTTTATTTTTGTAGAATCAAGAGTAGTTCGAGGCATGCAGGCGCTGAAACGGCTTGAACTCTTCATTATTTGCTCCTAACACATGATACACAGACACACGACCTGTTCCAGCACTTTATTATAAAAACATGGTAACACTGAAACTGGTCTGAAGTAGTTACCACACAGTTTAGGATTGCCATTCTTGTATATTGGAACTACCTTTGTCATTTTAAATTCATCTAGCATCTCATCTATACTGAAAGACAGATTCGAAATTCTTTAAAGTGGATAGACAATTTCATCGGTATTTCGCAGCTTTTTAAACAATATCAGATCATATACTATCATCACCTGGACCTTTTCTACTACCCATTGCTATAATGATTTTCAATATCTCTTTTTGAATGGTTTGCTTAAAGAAATGTGCAGCACCGTTTGTATTTTTTTTTAATAATCACGAAAATCTTTACCACTGTGATTTTTACTTTGTGCTAGTTTGTGTCTAATAATTTGAAAAATACTTGTTGCTCTTATAAGCAATTACCTTTCTACTTCTCAATATATTGCTGAGAATCTTCCAAGCATTTGTCGTACCTTTCTATTTCAAGCAAAGAAAAACAATAATGACATTTTACCAATCGAAGCAAAGATGTTGGCTTACTCCGATAAGATTTATATTTAGAAGTGTTTTCCTCAGTTTGATTGATTTCTTGTAAAATATGTTCTTTCTACGAATCGACTTTGCAAACCGAGCGACAAAACAGAATTTTCATTTTCATCAGTTTTCCATCACTCTTTGAACATAACAAAACTGATGTATAGGGAAACAGTTTAACTGTTAACGTGGTAAAACTGATCAGTTGGGGGTGTACATGTAGTATTAAATAAACCCTCATCCTGATCAATTATTGGCATCAGGTATCAAAAACACTAACTATGCTTAACCTAATAAAATAAGATCACAGCTTTCAACACAGTCTAATTAATAGTTTCAACATTTTATCAGCCATTCTCAATATGGATTTGGAAATGACATGATGAATGAATAATATGACCTCTTAGAGATCTATGTAACCACCAACAGGGGCCACTAAAGTTAAGTGATTTTCATTATGTGCGAATTTTTAAAGATATTTATTGTGTTATCATAACTGTTTACTCATTTAAAAACGTATAGACATATACACGTAGGTTTTATATTGAAGTAATCTACATGTAAGGTTTTATGAAGTCACAAGCCACATCACAATGTAGGCAAGTGTGAAAGGTGACTATAACGATGTTGTATAACTGATTGACAAGAATACTTGACATATCTTGTTTGTGTTATATATTAAACACATTCCATATTTAACATTTTGAGATGGGAATATGAATTAAACGATCAATTTTAGAGAGTTTTTACCTGTTCTTTTCTTTCTTAATTTAGCTATTATGTTCATATTTTCATAATTTATTGCATTAATTTAAAGCCCATTGGTACAATATCAGTGTTATAAATCGATTCAAAATAATCATATAGCTTGACATTGACTGAAAGCAATCCCTTTAAACCAGATTTTCTCAAATTTAAATGTCAATGTGAATTATATATCCCAGTGTTATTCTGAAAACAAATGTGGTGTAGCGAAATAGGAATGTGAGCCACGTATTGACCTTATACATGGACTTCTGACGCTTTTCGTATTTAGGTAACATTAAACCTGTTGCTCAGTAGAAGCTATTTTCCCCATAGGTTCCTCAAATGTAATACCATGGCTATGGCAATAAACATAGTATCGCACCGCATTTTTGACACTCATGTTATTCTACCTATTCAATTCAGTTTAATTGTGTTCAGAAAGTCTAACGAAAGTCACTTAACGATTCCAGAGGCTAAGGTCTTTTGGCACTTTTGGCAGAACAAATGAATAAGAATCGATCAAGTTTAATCACATTAACATACGTATAAATATTCACGGAGTGCATCGCCCTAGATAGAACGGATGTGAAAAAAGGTCAGATACTTTGGCCATAGTATCCTACCTTTTTTTCTAACATAGTCGGATACAGAGAGATATTTTACCGTTTAGCGAAACGAGCAGACAATAACATCTAGAACAATATGCGTATTTGATATCTGCTTCTTCACTAATGTTTATTTATCTTTTGTTAGGCACGTGTTTTGCTCTTTTAGTTTGAGGGTGTCAAAGGCAAATGAACACGATTACCATGATTACTTTTTGAGGATCCCACCTGCATGAACAAGATATTGCTAATTCCTTCCGATTTCTGTTCTGCTTGGTAACCACAAGTTTTTAATATCATACTTTCATAGCTACTTCAAGAACTGTAGTTCTTTCCCCCTTGTCAGACTGACTATATATCATTGAAGACATAACAAGAACATTTATTTGTCACTAATGCTTCAATTACAACGACGGAGTACGTTTAGGCCTGTGGCATCACGTCATGCAATACATAACGAGTGACTGTTTCTCGACAATATTGGAATAATTACTCTGTTGATGATGACGCCACTGGTCAGCTTGTTTCAATCCACAAATTTCATTGGTGACTGTGAAGACAGCAAACTCGCCGTCCAGTAGCCTCAATCAAAGTCATAGTATGTTTGGCAGCAGTGATCGGGTTTTAGGCACGGAGCTGACAAGTAATTCAATACAACTTTCAAGTCCAAAGCTATCATGTTTATAGGAGAGTGTACTTAATGTCTAGAACTTACACTGTTTTGCATACCCTATTAAATCTTGTTAAAAACAAAAGGTAACGTATATGCGGGTAATGTTACACCTATGGTTTAATATTTATTACATGACATGAAATCTAATGTAGCAAGTACGATAGAGAAGAAGAATATCACTCGAAAATTGGTAACAAACCTTCAAATAGTTACTACACGACGACACAATTAGATACTTTTAAGTTTCCTGCCCAGTTAAATAACTTGGATTTAGTTAATATAGCAAACAATTTGCAAACAGTTGGCAATTTGTGGGTGAACCTAAGATATAAATACAATCGTCAAGATGAATATCACAATAGCAGAAACATATGCGTATATTTTTATAATATTTTCAAAACTATTTTGAGGAATATACGTCCTCTAGTTTCTTATTGTTCTCATAATTCCTCTTATAAAGGTGATTCATTCCATATATTCCAAAAGTAACATTATAGAAGGGATTTGATTTGTAGCTATTTCCTATGATATATACAACGAGACGATGAAATAACATATTATATTCTTCCTACCCTGCGTGTAATCAATTATTGTACGGCGAGTGAAACACAAGTTGTCACAAAATATCAGCTTGTAGTGCTTATTTCCTTGAAATCTTTGAGTTGACAGTTTTAAGTTATCATACACATGTAACAAGAGGGAACACAAGCCAGACAGTCTCTAGCAGGAGGAGGTTTTATTATTTTGAATAAACAAGCGCAAACACAAAAGTGATTGTGAGAGTGAAAGTGAAGCAGGGGCTATTTTAATGTGCCTGCTGGCACGATCGTGCTGTCAGAATAAAAATCCGTGCAGTGAGAATTAAAAATCCGTGCTTAAAATACTTAAAAAAGGTTTCATCCACACTATTGACCAGGAAGTTTCTCCACAAAGTAAGACTGTTCGAGTCAAAAATCCTGTGCAAAAAGTTTAGTTTGTGGTATCACATTCATTTTGAAAAAGAAAAATAATCAAGCAAACATTGCCTTACAACGCCTTTTCTCCCCCAATTTTCGATCACTCGTGGGGGAAAGCCACAGGACGAGCGGATGCGCAACAGGTGTGACTATCTTGACATTAGTGAACCACGTGTGTACTTTCATCAAGCTGTAAAAAGGCAATTAAAGGGATTTACATTTAAAATGAAAACCTACCCTTCTAAATAACTCTAAACATTTTCCTTTCTGATTAAAATTTTACAGAGATTGTTATTTTATGCAATTGTAGACACCTGTGTGCATTCTATGCAACTTTGCGGAGTTTTTATGCATTGTTACATTCTGATTAACATTTTTAAACAACATAATGTTAACTTGACATTAGTGAGCCAGGTGTGTATTTTCACCGCAAATTTTTCCCCAAGCTGTATCTAAGTAAAAATAATGACAAGTCAATTAAAGGGATTTACATTTTAAATGAAAACATACCCTTCTAAATAACTATAAATAGAGAGGGCGGCCTATCTGCTGTGTCCTAGCAGGACATCAGTCAATATGAGACATTAGATATTAAATGCGAAGATCTAGAGGATACATGCCTGAGAAAATATATAATAAATAAAGTAATCGATTTTTTCTCTCCTTTATTATAATGCCATTTTGTCTGAGCTCCATTTCTTTACTTCTAAATAACTCTACGCATTTTCTTTTTTGATTAAAACTGAATAGAAATTGTAATTTTATGAAAGTTTAGGCACCAACACTTTTTATTGGTTACAACTAGCACTGCCATTTTTGTAATAGCATTTTTATTGGGCAATATTTATATATTTTTGTTGCTCTGTTCCCTTTTTAACAGCCATTATAACATTCATTGACTTCCGAAAAGCCTTCGACACTATTCACCGAGGCAAGATGCTACAAATCCTCAAAGCCTATGGGATACCAAAACAACTTGTGGATGCCATTGGAAGGACATACAAGAAAACCAGAGCCAAAGTGATCTCCCCTGATGGTTGACATCGTAGCCGGCGTTCTACACGGAGATACCCTTGCCCCGTATCTGTTTGTGATAGTGCTTGACTATGCCTTGAGATTGGCTATAGATGGCAAGGAAGAAGCATTCGGATTCCAGCTTGAAAGGCCAAAAAGCAGACGAGTTGGGCCAGAAGTGGTAACCGACCTGGACTTCGCTGATGACATCGCCCTATTGTCAGAAGAAATAAAACAAGCTCAGGAACTGCTACAAAGGGTAGAAGCATCAGTCGGAAGAGTCGGCTTGAAGATGAATGCCACCAAGACAAAGTTCATCTCCTTTAACCAAGATCAGCAAGTTAACATCAGCACAAATAATGGTACAAAGCTAGATGAGGTGAAAGACTTCAAATATCTAGGAGCATGGATGGCTAGCACTGCGCATGATGTCAAAACACGCAAGGCAGCCGCTTGGAGAGCATGCAGAGAAGATCAGAGAAAGGAGAACACGCTTCGCTGGCCACTGCTTCAGGAGCAAGTGTGAACCTGTCGCCAACCTGATAAACTGGGCACCCAAACATGGTACAAGAAACCCTGGTATACCACCTCTTACATATGTAGATGTACTCAAGCAAGACACTGGACTGGAAGCATCTGAATTGGGAACGGCGATGCAGGACAGGAGGATATGGAGAGCAGTCGTGGTTCGGGAAAGCCACCGGAAATAAGCAAGTAAGCAAAGTTCCCTTTTTACTCAACATTGATTAATTTTCGTTCAGAGTATAAATATCGTCAAAAAATTCGGAATGAAATAAGTGGAGTTTTAGTATTTAAATACTTAACAATGCATTGCTGTAATGTGTTAAAATGCATGGTAATAAAATGCGCTGAATATTTTTTTATGTTATATTAAATATTTTGATTACGTGACTAAGTAATTTAAGTAAATAAGGTTTTTGACCCGATTTTTTAAAACAAATTAAATAAATACAGCATGGTGTATCACTCTATCACCAGAAATATTTATTCGATTTTTTTCTTTTATTACTTTGTTATATTTGCATACTTTGAATTATTTACTTTTCTTATTTGCATGTCAAATCACGCATCTGCTAATGACAAATAGAATAATTTTACATATAGAAAAATATTACAGAATCATCTGTGATTCCAATGGAGTTGCTACAAAATTCCAAAGCGAGTTCCTATCCTAGTGAGTTGATGCGTACTGTTACCTGATATATAATACCTGAATTAAAGCTTCTTGGTTTAATGTCCTTAAAATATGTAAGTAGATATTGTAAATGTGCATGAATAAACAACGTTGACCAATCTGCATCAAATCATATGGTAGATGGAAACTGTTTTTCCATGAATAAATATCAATATTATTTTATGCATACAAGCACTATGAATTTTAAACAGTTCACGTTGACATCTAAACATCTATTCGCTCTGTTGAATACAAACATGGCTTATTATCATCAAATCCGTACCAGATTTAATATTCGGTGATAACTGATGATAGCATACGTTTATGCATTTGGAATATTATTATTTCACAATCTTGTAAGAGAAGTGTCTCCAAAAGGATGCCGTTTTCTTGAACTCGAAACCAATACTCTTAGCTTGTTTTTACACATACTACGTGTATGAGTAATATTTTCGTTGCACCTTATTGCCATTCATGCCTCCCACGGATTTATTTGCTTTCTTTACAGTCCAACTGTCGTTGTTCTGTTCTCTTTGCATAAATATAATTGTATTTAAATCTTAAGTTAGTTCACTTGTCCGATTCACAAGTTTGTTGTTTAAAAATGAGCAATCATTTCTGTTTAAAACATTGAAACTTCATTCCCACGCAGACAACAATGTGTGAACAGACAAACATGCAAACAAACTAAATTGATGGAGCTATAAAGCTTCTAATATCATATTAAATGTTTAACTCATAATATAAAGTTTATTGAATAGAAAATATTTGTTATTCTTTGCATTTTTCTCTTCTATTTGACACCTCCAGTGATGAAACTTTCTTTGGTTTTCGAGACATCCAGCTTTAAAAAAAAGCCAACATGCGCGTCACTTAAAACCTTTTAAGAGTACCTCGGTTTTTGTTTTAATGCATTCTATTAAAAATCCAAAACAAGCGCCAACTTTTAGGATTAATAAACCGTAATCCCTCGGTTTTTGTTTGATTGTATTCTTTGCTTTTTTCTCTTGTTCATTTGACACCAACTTGGGTAACTAACACCTTTATTGGTTTTAAAGACATTTAATTTTAAAAAGTATGAATACTGAACCCAACTGTAAACAGTAAATAAATAAAGAGCATAAGACTTTACTCTGAAGAAAAATGTCGTTGAAATATAGCAGGAATATGAAAAAACGTTTTTAAAACGATCCAACGTAGTAGCATAATGTTGACATGTACATTTCACATATAATTCAATGGTGACTTCTAAGGTCATGATGAACAAAAGGCACATCATAAGGTTAGTACCCCTTGAGGCCATTGTAGTTTTTAATAGCCGTATCACTTTAAGGAATGGGATCATTAAAGTAGCGTTCTCCGAAAAGTTTTTCGATAAATTCATTAATTTCTCAAAAAGTAAAAATCTCAGTTTAATAAATAACGGTTAAAATGAAAGGCATTATTGGGGGCCTAATTATCGTATCATTATAATAGGTCTGGCACCAATGCAAGCATTTGTTTCGGTGTCCCAAATTCATAGTAAAATATGCTGACGCTATTTTTTACAAATCGCCTGGAATTGCATATTTAGGTTTCAGCGATTGCTGAAAAAAGGGGGGTATGTTTCTGAAAAGCGTTTCCGCTTGGAATGTAGATGCCTATTGTTGAGCTAAATGTCCGTGATTTTAATTTATAAGCTTTTTCATTGACAATTTGCAACGTCTTTTTCATACCATACGGGTCGCCTGCTTGAATCCCGATATTAAAAAAATATCGGGATTTTAAACCAAACAACCAGCAAAAAGAGTTCTCTAAACTGTCCTCTAACCGCAGATAACATTAGATCGACTGTGCTATTGGTAGAATTTAAACGAGAACCAAAAGTGTTCGCCGAAGTCATGCAAATATGGACTATCGGAGAATATAGCGTTTTGTAAGAAGTTGCATTTTTGACAATGTTTTATATGTTCTTGCTATGAAGAACATTAAGAATTTACTTCAAACGTCGTATGTAGTTCACATACCTATTCCGGTTCGGCTATGTATATGTAGAAATCCTTGATCGTCGTTATTTGCAATGTCTTTTGCACTTTTCTCCTCCATAAAATGGCGAAAATATTTCTATAACAGAACACCGCCTCCAAGTCACTTTAAAATACCACAGCACTACCATAGCTTGCGTTGACAGTTCTGACAGAATACAAGTCACTATGCATTGAGCGCATTGGAATCCCAATTCTTTCTCACATTGATTGATTTCAAACAATTGATTCGAACCAACGCCCTTGATCCTAATGTACTGTGTTCAGAAGTTTTGAATTGAGTTATCAAATTTGTAACAGCTGAACTCAGTCTTGCGTATAATAAGCGTCACATTGTAATTCACATTAGATAAATGAATGTGAAATGAATAAGAGAGTAATTTATCGGTGAGTTATGTACTGGAACTGTTTTCTATATAACTGTATTATTTCTTGTTGTTTTCTATTATATTTGTTGGTTTAATTTATCGCTATGCACAGCTCCAAGATATAGTATATTAGTATAGTGCGTTTTATTTTTTAATTCATCCTATTATTTTGGCTTCAGATGGACATAAACCATTTTTTACAGTTATTACTGATATTATTTCTTTATTTTGGTAAACCGAAATAATAAACTATAAAACCATTAACTGATAGAATATATTTCCTATAAGGCGCGTGAAAGTCGATTCCGAGTTTATCGTCCCCGCCCGCGTCACTTTTGGAAACCAAAATACCCGCATCAAATTTTCAAAAATGCCAAAATAATTCATTATTTTCAAAGTATCAGTGTTTTCACCAGTTTTAGCAATTGGAAACATATATTTTTGTTTGTAAAACATATATTCATAACTTTGAAGCATGAAACCAGGCTCTTTTCTAATTTTTCTAGTCCTTACCCATATAAAAAAAAAAAACATGTTTATAAATCACATGTATGAGTTTGGCTTCAAATCAACACGCATTTTAGGTCAATAATGAAATCTGATGAAATAATGAAAAAAAAAAAAAGAAAAAGTCACCTCACCAACCTGAAAAAAAGTAACGATAAACTCGGAATTGACTTTCATGTGCCTAATCTATACTGTCATGTTGGTGCAAATTAGAGCATTTGAGATTGTTCATCAGGTGGTAAAAGTTGTTCCTGAGAGCATCCGAAAGTCCCGCTGCCTTTAAATTTCAAGCCGTAACAGTATCAGAAATGTTGAATGATACCAGGCAGCTGTTAATTGCCTAACCCACCCCTCCCCAAGCCTCGAAATAAGCAGGCACCCAGGAGCCAATGGTCATAACATTTTGGCTCCTGGTCCACACTAAAACCAGGCTCTACATTTTTTTTTCAAATAGAGCCTGTTAGTTAAATCGGTTTTTGTATGTAACATGTACAATTAAAAATTAAATGACTCATAGCTCTTTAAAAATGCCTCCTGGTTCACTAGATAATCACAGAACCAGGAACCGCTTTTTCCACATGTGTGGTTCCTGGTCCAGATCTGCTTATTTCGATGCTTGCCCCTTATAATATAAACTCCGGGCCATAAACACAACACATATGCCCCTCACATCCACACACCTCGCTCTGCTTTCACTTTGCAATGGAGCTTATAACTCCCCATTAAGAACTCAGGAAATCATTTTGTATTCTTACATGTCAAAACTAAGCATACGCCTGTCATTATTTTGCTATCGGGGGAGCACTTCAATTATATGAGATCTACTAATGACGCCTACTAATTTCAAAAGACTTTTTGGCAACATTATCAGTGATAAATATAATAAAAGTTGTCAATGAAACAATAAAAGCGTCTAAATCATGATGACGATAGATCCAATGGGAAACAAGTGTGTATGTGTGTGGGGGGATGACAAACCATGTGCTGGGTGATAGCGAAAGGGGGGGTCTTAATTTAAGGGTTATTCATTGATCCCAGCTAAAGTATAAAATGGTTAACAAAAATTAAATTCTATATAAAATGCCTAAAAGTGAAGGATAAATCATTAAAATTGTCATTAGATATTTTAAAACGTTTTGGCAACAACCGAGGAAAGCAGTATAGTATTTATAAAGTTTAAGCCCCGTTCCATATTTTGTTAATCTTTTAAATCTCCTCTTGGGATTGTTCTTCATTGCCAATGCCATGATTGCTGTTTATAGTCTGGTACAACTGTTATATTATGTTTGACATATTTAATCAGTGGCGTTGATTTCTTTTTGACATGGGGAGGGGGAATGGAGTTGGAAAAAAAATTGAAGTATAGTCAATCGAGCGACAATATATTATTATGGTACAATTGCGCGCTAAACTGATGAAATATGGTGTAAAAGTAGAATAAATGCGCGAAAATGAAAATGTGCACTTTTGGGGCTAAAATGGGCAAATATGAGGTTAATTTGATCAGAAGCCCATTATCAGGCATCGACATGGGGGGATGACTGTATGGACCATCCCCTGGCAAAATATTGGGGGGTAAATCCCCCATCCCCAGGATCTACGCCTATGCATGATATTTTTGGATTTTAGTATATTTTGATGTTTTTCATAGTGCAATAGTATTTTGGTTAAATTAATATTTTGCGTGCAATAATATGACCGAGTGCTTTTCTGATCTAATACTTTTTTCCCTATACATGTAGATGCAATTTTTGATGTCTTTTAAACGTTTTCTTAAAGTGTTTAATATTTATATGTATGTTCAAATTGTTCACACACACAAAGTTTCCCTTGTGCATGTTGTAGTGATATTTTACACCGAAATGTTGACTTGCGTCTATTCTAAGCAGTATGTATTCCTTGTCATGCTTGGTTGACACCTGCTTGTGGCAACCTGTTACGCATACTCATCTTCTATTTGTAAGTAATTGCAAACCTACTTCCTATACAAGAAAACAATCCAAAGTAGTATCAACGGCGTAGAATTCTTTTTGACATTTAATTGGGGGATGGAGGTTTGTGTAACATCCGTGAACTTGAGTGAATGGAGCTTTTTTTCGCTTCCAGAATAATTTCCCTGGAACAAATTACCACACAGCCCCAGTTTTGCTGTGTAATCTTCGATTAAAGGTGGGTAACCTGATTGACAGCCTATCGCTCCCACTTTACCCCATCAAAATGCAGATTTTGGTATCGGGTAAAAACTCATATCTCATTATCATACTGAATTAGGCGTTCCAAATCGGTATATTTCTGAAGAAATCATTAAAATTAATTATACCACAATTGAGACTGATTCTACAGTTTTTTGATGATATCTTAGGAAATAAACCAATTTGGAACTCCTAATTTCAATATGTTAATATAAACAATAGGATCTTTCATTTGATATCAGTTTATTACAGGATCGTGACGGTTATCATTAATAAAAACACTGTAGACTACCATTGGGAGGGCGAGTTAGCGCAGCGGTAATTCCCTCGCTTTGCACCACTGAGGTCCCGGGTTCAAGCCCCGGCGCGGCCCAAGGACCGTGCACTTGGTTTATCCCGATTCCATGCTCGCTCTCGCAGGTTTTCTCCGGGATCTCCGGTTTCCTCCTGCTTTCAAAAAATCGGTGATTAGTTGTTTGGTTATCAAAAACTTCCTTCACCCAATGGAATTTGGGGAGCTGCACAGATAATTGGTGGATGTTACAATCTAAGTGCAGATAGGTCTGCGCCTGAGGTTCGGCTGCAACTGGCTTAGATGATACGATCTGATTGTGATGATTCACCATGGCAGCGAAATTACAGCGCTTTGAATCCTTCAAGATCTAGCTGGAAAAAGGCGCTATATAAATCCGAAATTTATTTATTTATTATTATTATCACGCTGCATAAATGTCAGTAATTCCATAAGAAATTATTCACATTTCCAAGGAACATTTATGTGTTTTTTTACATGAATGCTTGAAGGGACAACATTTTATGTTATACATAAGTTTTAAAGAATTCGATTTTCCAAATATATCAGGTCACCTTCCTATAAATACTACAGGGTGTCCCAGAATGATCTGTACCGGGAAAGATGGAATTTTTTAGGTATGAAGGGCATGTTGAATGGTCATATTGTCTTGCATTTTTAGTTCTACATATATTTAGCTTTCTCAGATTTTTAGATTTTAAAAATTGGACGTTTCTAGTAGAAGTTATAGAAGATTGCGTAAAAATGGTGAATTCTAAGTTTTGACAACGCAACCTATTTTGAAAATCTGTAACATTACTAACCGTTCAGCACAAAGTTATTTGGAAAAAGTTATGCAGGTATTTTAGTTGTGCCCTGTTCATATTTCCACTAAATAGCCGATATCTATCTATTATTTATGACGTTACGAAGCAATCATCATATGGAATTAAGGATTTGTGGCCTAATCCCATTCTCTCTTTGGCGGTAGTTTTAAATATAGTTAATGTGGTGTGAGGTCCATGTCATTTGAAATGCTTGCAGAGATCAAACTGGTTGTGGTACAGAAAAGACGGCTCCTCAATTTACTGTACAGTAGCGTGGATTTCTTTCAAAACTTACTGGCAAACCGGCAGCTATGTTGAGACGCAAAGAAGATTCATTAGACGATAGTGTATAAGGTAAAGAAGTTTGACGAGCACGGAATTGTCAGGAATCGGCAGAGTGAAGCTTCAGGTGCTCGTAAGACTGTAAGAACTAGAGCGAACATTGCAGCTGTCCGGCAAGCTTTAAGGCGTGACCCCAACAGTAGTTGTCGTCGTCGAAATGCTGTGCCAAACATCCCACGTTCTTCATTTAATCGTATCGTGCCATTTTTCAAAGGTATGCGAGTCGTTTTTCATCGATTTTACATTATTGCATGGCACGCCAAAACAAATAAAGGTAGCGTGCTGAAATTAACAGAATAAGTAGGAGACATGTCCAACATTATAATGCTGGTATCAAAAATAGATACACTGCCCGTCTTCTATTTTTAGTTATTTTTGCAAACACGGTACAAATCATTCTGGGACACCCTGTATAGCAACAAAATCGGAATTTTACAAGTTCAACGACAATTTTGTCAATCTTGGATATTAAACGTTAAATTTTAAACTGCCACTAAACGACAGCTTTTGAGTGTGATGACACAACACGTCGCTATATGTAGGTAAAAAACACACGTCTAATAATAAGCCTCTTTATATTCATCGTTTGAATCAACAATGAAACGTTAAGAGGTTAATGGAAATTCATTTAAGTCCTTATCCATTGTTAACTTATGTGGGTAAATATAGCAAAAATTGTTAGTTGGTATTTTGCGATTATTTCATGTAAATTGAGAAAATATTTAGATTTTTTTTATTGTTTAGGGAAATAACATGCTTGCCTAAGGAATATACTTATGTAGTAATAAATAGCTCAGCAATCGATATTTGATTTTACTGACGTAAAGATTAATTCATTTAAAATGGCATTGCAAAATTCTGCATTATTTATAAAATCTCATTTGTTTCAGGCCACCGGGTGCGCTTTTTTTGCATTAGAAACGTTTTTGTGAATTCACAATGCCCATGATAATTAAAGTGATATTTAGTGTGGTCAAGTTACGGTAATATCAATAAGTTGATGTTTAATTTAATCATAAGGCCATGTCTTAGAATAGCAGCCCTATTTAGTATTTTGCATCTGACATGCTTCAGCACACAAGTATTATCACCAAATGTCGCGAGCTAATCATGGGACCATGAGCGAAAGTGGTCCACAGTTCAGCAAACCTCCGGGGTTATGGCAACTATGGCAACTATAAAGGCAAGTGATTTTATTTTTGTCTTTTAAAAACCAATGTGGTGTTCAACATCTTTTATAGTCCACAATATTATGGAAAGCAGATGTAAAATAACACCTTCCTGAGACCTGTTGAGAACATAGTGCAGTTATGTCCACGGCAAATTCACCGTGACGTTTCCAGCCATAAACCCGCTTAGTGAAGATTAAACCGAGATATGCAGTACTAAACCATTATAGTAATCGATTGTCCAATGCAAATTTATTACCACGTGATAATATTAATCCAATGAGCGATCGAATTGTCCGCTACGGTCGACTAATCCAATCGACGCTATTGACATATACGGGCGGAGCTCCACTGACCGAGTTTTGGGGTATTTTCAATGGTTTGCTGTCATTTACTCATCAAGGCGGTCCCCCGTTATTATAAGGACTATGCTAATGATTTTTAAAAAGATTGGCATGTAGAGAATAAACCATTCTTGATTGACAGAAAGTACTAAATTTGTACCTATTACGGTTTCGTTACACCCCTCTTCCAAATGCGACCAAGCCAGGGCGGCCCGGTGAAGCAAAATGTGCATTGGAATAACACGGGAGATGGATATAGATGGTAGGATATCTGTCTCATACAAATGTATGGTCCCCCGTTATTAAAGCTTGCACCGGGTTGACAATTCAGATATTTTGAAAAGAATAAGTATTTGAAACATAGAGCAAGTACTAAAATAATAGCTTTTATACTTTTTGATATATGACGCTAACTAGTTCATCTCCTATATCTACAACACAACACTACCAGTAGGGGTCAATTGCTTATTCTGAGTGCCCCTGTTTTGTGTGCATACATGTAGGCAACAATAACTGCATGATAAAATAATACATTTTCGGCGACGAAGTCGAAAACAGAAAGGGGCGAAACACATGCTGAGGAATTGTTAATAGTTATTATAATGTCAAAGGATAAGGTCCATTGTCGCTACTTATGTAATAAGTAATAAAGAACTACATAAATAAGATTTCAAAATTACACCATGTCACATATCCAGACATACCTCTCTATAACTCCACTTATCCAGACATACACAACCGTAGTGGTTACCCAATTTCAACCACCTGGTAAAAAGAGAAGCGCACATCCTCATCCAGGTGTATCTCAATGAGATACCCAATGAGATACCCTGAAGCAGTTGAGCACTCAAAGTTTCTATTCTCACTACATGATAGGTCATTTTCCACGATACTTCGTGTAACGTCTCGAAACCTAGCAGGTGATTAAAATTACATCTTCAGAGGTATCTGGTTGGCACCCGAAAGGTAAATTGGTAGCCGTATCTTAATAGATATTGTATTACTACCGGAGCTACTTCGGATGGCAATATGCCATGTCCGTGTTCTAAAGCTTAAACTCATGCGTGCACGACTCCTCAAAATAATGAATGATTGGATAAATGTTTATACAGAGATAGACTCTCTAACGGCAATTCAAAGATGAAGGATCTTGTATCCGGGCATGTCATCTACACTCATCAGTCGAGTAATTATTAGGAGAAACTTGCCATCAAATAATTCCAGCCAGCCAACTGACAATATCATGACCTCACGTAAGCTGATACACAGATCGCTTACGTAATTCTGAATGAAGTTCATGCTTGTCGCGAGTCACATGGAGTAGGGGTTTCTTGAAATGTTGATGGATTCCGATGCTAGTAAAAATTGAAATGATAACAACAAGAAATACACAGGACGAAGACTCCGGGTGGACACTGGAAGTATGACTGAACAGAAAAACCTCATTAATATCAAATTTGCTGTATTAGTTAATTTTCATATCACGTAATTATATTTGACAGATAATTTATACGATACATAGCATACACTCACGCCAGCATTTACGGATCTGCGAAAACACATAATTATTAGAAAATAGGCGCAGTCCATTACACAAAAAATACAAGGATAATTGACAAAAGTGGGAACAGTTACAAGTCACTTTCAAGGTAACTTGTAAAGTTATTAACACTCAACATTTTCTAACAGGCACCTCAAAAGAGAAAAATGTACAGTTTGTTTGTTTGTTTGTTTGTTTACCCAGGTTGGTCCGTGAGGGACACATACTAATCCATGGGAAATCCATGGACCGTTCCAAGCTCATACAATAAAATGCACACGCCTGGATAGCCAGTGTAGGCTAATAAGATGCATGCTGGCCCCGATAGCTTTGATAAATAAAGCAAGAAATGGAGGAATATAGGAAGGAAAAGGATAAAAGAGAGAAGGCCACTTCCAAACACAATTGTAAAATTTTACTCTTAGCCCTTACTTCGTGAGAAAGGAAATTGGGATTCCAATCTCAAGCCACGATATGACAATGACAATAATATTGTAAATTATATATTTCCTACATTCATTTACACGAAGGCGAATTCTTGTAAATATATCCAAGTGCCTAAAGAACTCAAGTAATTTTGGTGTGTAACATTCTTGAAACAGCGGATGCATGAATGTTGTATGAAAAGAAGAATTGTGTCCATTTTAGCTTTAGGCATTGTACATTCATAGCCATCGCCAGGTGCCAACAAGGCGAAGGTTACGAAAAGAAAGAGTAAAATCAGTATTGATGGAACATACTTGAGGTATAAGAAGTTCGGTGGCCTCGCATAAAACATTTCTGATTAGAGTTAATCTACTTGTTTGCAGCTATCTCATACTCATGGTTTGAAAATAATTCTACAGCTATATATACTAACACTTTTAGCTCGGGGTAAAACGACAAGGTCAAAAAACATGGACACATTGAAACACCCCGGATGTTCTGTGATCAAAGTATCTATTTGTGAATTATAATTTTCTTCTAGTGATATATAAAATATTGTATACGAGTGGATTTTCAAAATATTGTAATCATTCTTTAAACAGTGCAATGTTACGAAATTGATCATCAATAATAGCTGAAATAGGTTAGTACAGTAAAGTGGACAATACACAATAGGTAAGTCATCCTGGTATTCGCGATTTTAAAAGATATTTATTGTGTTATCATAACTGTTTACTCATCAATTTAAAAACGTATAGACATATTGTCAGGTCATATACGTAGGCTTTATATTGAAGTAATCTACGTGTAAGGTTTTTATGAAGTCACAAGTCACATCACAGTGTAGGCAGGTGTGAAAGGTTTGCTTCAATGATGTTAGCACAACTTAGATTAATTAACCTGACTATAACGATGTTGTATAACTGATTGACAAGAATACTTGACATATCTTGTTTGTGTTATTAAACACATTTCATATTTAACATTTTGGGATGGGAATATGAATTAAACGTTCAATTTTAGAGAGTTTTTACTTTTCTATTTAACCTGTTCTTTTCTTTCTTAATTTAGGTATTTTGTTCATATTTTCATAATTTTATTGCATTTATTTTCAACTCATTGATATAAAATCAGTCTTATAAATCGATTCAAAATAATCATAGCTTTACATTGACTGTAAAGCAATCCCTTTAAACCAGATTTCCTTTAAACGTAAATGTCAATGTGACTTATATATCCCAGTGTTATTCTGAAAACAAATGTGGTGTAGCGAAATACGCATGTGAGCCACGTATTGACCTTATACATGGACTTCTGACGCTTTTCGTATTTAGGTAACATTAGACCTGTTGCTCAGTAGAAGCTATTTTCCCCACATGTTCCTCAAATGTAATACCATGGCTATGGCAATAAACATAGTATCGCACCGCATTTTTGACACTCATGTTATCCTGCCTATTCAATTCAGTTTAATTGTGCTCAGAAAGTCTAACGAAAGTCACTTAACGATTCCAGAAGCTAAGGTCTTTTGGCACTTTTGGCAGAACAAATGAATAAGAATCGATCAAGTTTAATCACATTAACATACGTATAAATATTCATGGAGTGCATCGTCCTAGATAGATACTTTGGCCATAGTATCCTACCTTTTTTTTCTAACATAGTCGGATACAGAGAGATATTTTACCGTTTAGCGAAACGAGCAGACAATAACATCTAGAACAATATGCGTATTTGATATCTGCTTCTTCACTAATGTTTATTTATCTTTTGTTAGGCACGGTGTTTTGCTCTTTTAGTTTGAGGGTGTCAAAGGCAAATGAACACGATTACCATGATTAATTTTTGAGGATCCCACCTGCGTGAACAAGATATTGCTAATTCCTTCCGATTTCTGTTGTGCTTTGTAACCACGAGTTTTTAATATCATACTTTCATAGCTACTTCAAGAACTGTAGTTCTTTCCCCCTTGTCAGATTGACTATATATCATTGAAGACATAACAAGAACATTTATTTGTCACTAATGCTTCAATTACAACGACGGAGTACATTTAGGCCTGTGGCATCACGTCATGCAATACATAACGAGTGACTGTTTCTCGACAATATTGGAATAATTACTCTGTTGATGATGACGCCACTGGTCAGCTTGTTTCAATCCACAAATTTCATTGGTGACTGTGAAGACAGCAAACTCGCCGTCCAGTAGCCTCAATCAAAGTCATAGTATGTTTGGCAGCAGTGATCGGGTTTTAGGCAAGGAGCTGACAAGTAATTCAATACAACTTTCAAGTCCAAAGCTATCATGTTTATAGGAGAGTGTACTTAATGTCTAGAACTTACACTGTTTCCATACCCTATTAAATCTTGTTAAAAACAAAAAGTAACGTATGTGCGGGTAATGTTACACCTATGGTTTAATATTTATTACATGACATGGAATCTAATGTAGCAATAGATAGAGAAGAATAATATCACTCGAAAATTGGTAACAAACCTTCAAATAGTTACTACCCGACGACACAATTAGATACTTTTAAGTTTCCTGCCCAGTTAAATAACTTGGATTTAGAAATAGAGCAAACAATTTGCAAACAGTTGGCAATTTGTGGGTGAACCTATGATATAAATGCAATCGCCAAGATGAACATCACAATAGCAGAAACATATGCGTATATTTTTATAATATTTTCAAAACTATTTTGCGGAATATACGTCCTTTAGTTTCTTATTGTTCTCATAAATCCTCTCATAAAGGTGTTTCATTCCATATATTCCTAAAGTAACATATAGAAGGGATTTGTAGCTATTTCCTATGATATATACAAAGAGACGATGAAATAACATATTATATTCTTCCTACCCTGCGTGTAATCAATTATTGTACGGCGAGTGAAACACAAGTTGTCACAAAATATCAGCTTGTAGTGCTTATTTCCTTGAAATCTTTGAGTTGACAGTTTTAAGTTATCATACACATGTAACAAGAGGGAACACAAGCCAGACAGTCTCTAGCAAAGAGGAGGTTTTATTATTTTGAATAAACAAGCGCAAACACAAAAGTGATTGTAAGAGTGAAAGTGAAGCAGGGGCTATTTTAATGTGCCTCATGGCACGTTCGTGCAGTCAGAATAAAAATCCGTGCAGTGAGAATTAAAAATCCGTGCTTAAAATACTTAAAAAAAAGTTTCAGCCACACTGTTGACCAGGAAGTTCCTCCACAAAGTAAGACTGGTCGAGTCAAAAAATCCTGTTCAACAAGTTTAGCTTGTGGTATCACATTCATTTTGGAAAAAAGTCAAGCAAACATTGCTTTACAACGCCTTTTCTCCTAAAATTTTCGATCACTCGTGGGGGAAAGCCTTAGGACGAGCGGATGCGCAACATGCCTGAGTATCTTGACATCAGTGAACCACGTGTGTACTTTCATCAAGCTGTAAAAATTCAATCAAAGGGATTTACATCTAAAATGAAAACCTACCCTTCTAAATAACTCTAAACATTTTCCTTTCTGATTAAAATTGTACAGAGATGGTTATTGTATGCAATTGTAAACACCTGTGTGCATTTTATGCAAGACGTTTTTATGCGTTGTTACATTCTGATCAACATTTTTTAAATAAAATAATGTTAACTTGACATTAGTGAGCCAGGTGTGTATTTTCAGCGCAAATTTCCTCCAAGCTGTATCTAAGTAAAAATAATGACAAGTCAATTAAAGGGATTTACATTTTAAATGAAAACCTACCCTTCTAAATAACTATAAATAGAGAGGGCGGCCTATCTGCTGTGTCATAGCAGGACATCAGTCAGTGGCATAGCGTGGGTCGGCCAATTGGAGGGCACCTACCCTGATTATGGGGGGGGGGGCAGCGGGTCTGATTGGGGGGCACAACCACAAGCCGTTTTTTGGCAATTTTCCTTTGGGATTTTTTAAATTTTGCAATCGATTGCTACGCCGCTGACATCAGTCAATATGAGACATTAAATATTAAATGTGAAGATCCAGAGGATACATGCCTGAGAAAATATATAATAAATAAAGTAATCGATTTTCTCTCTCCTTTATTACAATGACATTTGTCTGAGCTCCATTTTTTTACTTCTAAATAACTCTACGCATTTTCTTTCTTGATTTAAACTTTACAGAAATTGTAATTTTATGAAAGTGTAGGTACCAACACTTTTTATTGGTTACAACTAGCACTGCCATTTCTGTAATAGCTTTTTTATTGGGCGATATCTTTATATTTTTGTTGCGCTGTTCCCTTTTTTACTTAACATAGAGTAATTTTTATTTAAAATTTAAATATCTTCAAAAGCGTCGGAATGAAATATGTGGAGTTTTAGTATTTAAATACTTAACAATGCATTGCTGTAATGTAATAAAATGCATGGTAATAAAATGCGCTGAATATTTTTTATGTTATCTTAAATATTTTGATTACGTGACTGAATGTTTAAGTAATTTAAGCAAATAAGGTTTTTGACCCGATTTTTTTTTACAAATTAAATAAATTCAGCATGGTGTATCACTCTATCACCAGAAATATTTATTCGATATTTATTTCTTTTATTACTTTGTTATATTTTGCATACTTTGAATTATTTACTTTTCTTATTTGCATGTCAAATCACGCATCTGCTAATGACAAATAGAATAATTTTACATATAGAAAAATATTACAGAATCATCTGTGATTCCAATGGAGTTGCTACAAAATTCCAAAGCGAGTTCCTATCCCTATCCTTATTATGCCTTAGCATTTTTGTGAGTTGATGCGTACTGTTACCTGATATATAATACCTGAATTAAAGCTTCTTGGTTTAATGTCCTTAAAATATGTAAGTAGATATTGTAAATGTGCATGAATAAACAACGTTGACCAATCTGCATCAAATCATATGGTAGATGGAAACTGTTTTTACATGAATAAATATCAATATTATTTTATGCATACAAGCACTATGAATTTTAAACAGTTCACGTTCACATCATAGTAAAACATCTATTCGCTCTGTTCAATACAAACATGGCTTATTATCATCTAATCCGTACCATATTTAATATTCGGTGATAACTGATGATAGCATACGTTTATAAATGCATTTGGAATATTATTATTTCACAATCTTGTAAGAGAAGTGTCTCCAAAAGGATGCCGTTTTCTTGAACTCGGAAACCAATACTCTTAGCTTGTTTTTACACATACTACGTGTATGAGTAATATTTTCGTTGCACCTTATTGCCATTCATGCCTCCCACGGATTTATTTGCTTTCTTTACAGTCCAACTGTCGTTGTTCTGTTCTCTTTGCATAAATATAATTGTATTTAAGTCTTAAGTTAGTTCACTTGTCGGATTCACAAGTTTGTTGTTTAACAATGAGTAATATAATCATTTCTGTTTTAAAACAATAAAACTTCATTCCCACGCAGACAACAATGTGTGAACAGACAAACATGCAAACAAACTAAATTGATGGAGCTATAAAGCTTCTAATATCATATTAAATGTTTAACTCATAATATAAAGTTTATTGAATAGAAAATATTTGTTATTCTTTGAATTTTTCTCTTCCATTTGACACCTCCAGTGATAAAAATTTCTTTGGTTTATGAGACATCTAGCTTTAAAAAAAGCCAACATGCGCGTCACTTAAAACCTTTTAAGAGTACCTCGGTTTTTGTTTTAATGCATTCTATAAAAAAATCCAAAACAAGCGTCAACTTTTAGGATTAATAAACCGTAATCCCTCGGTTTTTATTTGATTGTATTCTTTGCTTTTTTCTCTTGTTCATTTGACCCCAACTTGGGTAACACCTTTTCTGGTTTTAAAGACATTTAATTTTAAAAAGTATGAATGCTGAACCCAACTGTAAACAGTAAATAAATAAAGGGCATAAGACTTTACTCTGAAGGAAAATGTCGTAGAAATATAGCAGGAATATGGAAAAACATTTTTAAAACGATCCAATATAGAAGCATAATGTTGACATGTACATTTCACATATAATTCAATGGTGACTTCTAAGGTCATGATGAACAAAAGGCACATCATAAGGTTAGGACCCCTTGAGGCCATTGTAGTTTTTAATAGCCGTATCACTTTAAAGCTTTAAAAGGAGAAGAAGGAGAAGAATCCCAACGATAAGCAGAATATCTACTCCCCGTTACACGAATATATAGACACGAATAAACCCAAGTAGAACACACCCCTAACACTCTTGACACCACACTCCACCCACCCCCACACACACCCACTACAACAAAGGCAAAAATACAACCGAAAACACACACACAAAGTTTCCCTTGTGCATATTGTAGTGATATTTTACACCGAAATGTTGACTTGCGTCTATTCTAAGCAGTATGTATTCCTTGTCATGCTTCGTTGACACCTGCTTGTGGCAACCTGTTACGCATACTCATCATCTATTTGTAAGTAATTGCAAACCTACTTCCTATACAAGAAAACAATCCAAAGTAGTATCAATGGCGTACAATTCTTTTTGACATTTAATTGGGGGATAGAGGTTTGTGTAACATCCGTGAACTAGAGTCATTGGAGCTTTTTTCGCTTCCAGAATAATTTCCCTGGAACAAATTACCACACAGCCCATGTTGTTTTGCTGTGTAATCTTCGATCAAAGGTGGGTAACCTGATTGACAGCGTCTCGCTCCCACTTTACCCCATCAAAATGCAGATTTTAGTATCAGGTAAAAACTCATATCTCATTATCATACTGAATTAGGCCTTCCAAATCGGTATATTTCTGAAGAAATCGTTAAAAAACGGACGAATTAGTCTCATTTGTAATATACCACAATTGAGACTAATTCCACAGTTTTTTGATGATATCTTAGGAAATAAACCGATTTGGAACTCCTAATTTCAATAATGTTAATATAAACAATAGGATCTTTCATTTGATATCAGTTTATTACAGGATCGTGACGGTTATCATTAATAAAAAACACTGTAGACTACCACGCTGTATAAATGTCAGTAATTCCATAAGAAATAAGTCACATTTCCAAGAAACATTTATGTGTTTTTTACCTGAATGCTTGAAGGGACAACATTTTATGTTTTAAAGAATTCGATTTTCCAAATATATCAGGTCACCTTCCTTTAAATACTATAGCAACAAAATCGGAATTTTACAACAAGTTCAACGACAATTTTGTCAATCTTGGATATTAAACGTTAAATTTTAAACTGCCACTAAACGATAGCTTTTGAGTGTGATGACACAACACGTCGCTATATGTAGGTAAAAAACACACGTCTAATAATAAGCCTCTTTATATTCATCGTTTGAATCAACAATAAAACGTTAAGAGGTTAATGGAAATTCATTTAGGTCCTTATCCATTGTTAACTTATGTAGGTAAATATAGCAAAAAATTTTAGTTGGTATTTTGCGATTATTTCATGTATATTTTAAAAAAATATTTAGATTTTTTTTATTGGTTTGACGTATATATATAAAAGACTAATTCATTTAAAATGACATTGCAAAGCTTCTGCATTATTTATAAAATCTCATTTGTTTCAGGCCACCGGGTACGCTTTTTTGCATTAGAATCGTTTTTGTGAATTCACAATGCCCATGATAATTAAAGTGATAGGTAGTGTGGTCAAGTTACGGTAATATCAATAAGTTGATGTTTAATTTAATCATAAGCCCATGTCTTAGAATAGCAGCCGTATTTAGTATTTTCCATCTAACATGCTTCAGCACACAAGTATTATCACCAAATGTCGCGAGCTAATCATGGGACCATGAGCGAAAATTGGTCCACAGTTCAGCAAACCTCCGGGGTTATGGGTGTTAACGGCAAGTGATTTTATTTTTGTCTCTTAAAACCAATGTGGTTATCAACATCTTTTACAGTCCACAATATTATGGAAAGCAGATGTAAAATAACACCTTCCTGAGACCTATTAAAAAAATAATAAATTTTGGGCGACGATGTCGAAAACAGAAAAGGGCGAAACACATGCTGAGGAATTGGTAATAGTTATTATAATGTCAAAGGATAAGGTTCATTTTTGCTACTTTTGTAATAAGTAATAAAGAACTAAATAAATAAGATTTCAAAATTACACCATGTCACATATCCAGACATACCTCTCTATAACTCCACTCATCCAGACATTCACAACCATAGTGGTTGCCCAATTTCAACCATCTGGTAAAAAGAGAAGCGCATATCCTCATCCAGATGTATCTCAATGAGATACCCAATGAGATACCCTGAAGCAGTTGAGCACTCAAAGTTTCTATTCAATTCAATTTTATTTTTTTCCATCTCATATAACAGGTTATATTATAAAACAAGATAATACATGTAAGGATAAATAAATACAGTTTATCAAATACAAGAAATTGTGAATATCTTAAGTTTAGCAAAAACATATTAAATACATGAGATGTGGATGCCATCAAGAACGCTAGGCGTGTGGCTGATGGCACCCAAAGTTGCAACGAATATAATAACACTAGAAAAAAAACTATTAATGAATAAATAATTTAACTAGAATAAGTGAACTAGTGTATCAATGAAACAATAATAACATGAAGAGGATGTCATATTAGGTACATGCGTGTACCTCATGAATAATATGAAACAAATATTGATTTGAATAAAACTAGACCCTATTCTCACTACATGATAGGTCATTTTCCACGATACTTCGTGTAACGTCTCGAAACCTAGCAGGTGATTAAAATTACATCTTCAGAGGTATCTGGTTGGCACCCGAAAGGTAAATTGGTAGCTGTATCTTAATAGATATTGTACAGGGTGAGTCAAAAAAGTGCAATAGAGCAAAGAATCGTGTGTGTAAGAACCACGTTGAACTTTCCAATTATTGAAAGTTTCTATAAATGCCACACTCAATAGTCACATGTTGTGCAAAAATGAAGTCAATCACATCTACCGTTTAATTTTTATGAGTCCTTTTGCTACGATACCCAATTTCATTATTTGTCCACGAGGTACCATGTATTTTGAATGGGAGCACACAATGCACGATAAAGGCACCAGCTCTGAAACTGACTTTACCTTAATAAGGTTGATTTTTGCGTTATTTCAATTTCTTTTTTCTGTTCAAACAAACTTTCTAACATTACTTATAAGTCCTTCATACCTCACTCGACTCCAACTCCAGCTTTTTAAATCCCAATATGTCCAACTACTGGATGTTTTATAATTCACTCCACTTCAATTTGCGCGCATTTCATTTCGACATTTGAAAAAATCCGCCTACAAAATGTGTTTGTTTTTGATAGAGAATAAACATCTTTAAAGTAAAGGTAAAATGAAAATAACAACAAATAATGTTTCTTTTTCTTAAACAAGACCAAGGACAATAACAATTTGGGTGCTCCATTTTATTTCAATGCCAATGAGGTTAAGAAAATAGCAGTTGTTCAAAATCTACCATACACATAGTGGGCTGACATTCAAATTTTAGACGTTTCTTGGATAAACATTAAAATTGGGTATCGCTATAAAATGGATCATAAAAACAAAACGGTAAATGCTAATTCCTTGGTTTTTTCACAAAAGGTCACTAATGGATATATTAGCTACTTCGGATGGCAATACGCCATGTCCGTGTTCTAAAGCTTAAACTCATGAGTACACGACCCCTCAAAATAATGAATGATTGGATAAATGTTTATACAGAGATAGATTCTCTAACGGCAATTCGAAGATGAAGGATCTTGTATCCGGGCATGTCATCTACACTCATCAGTCGAGTAATTATTAGGAGAAACTTGCCATCAAATAATTCCAGCCAGCCAACTGACAATATCATGACCTCACGTAAGCTGATACACCGATCGCTTACGTAATGCTGAATGAAGTTCGTGCTTGTCGCGAGTCACATGGAGTAGGAGTTTCTTGAAATGTCGATGGATTCCGATGATCGTAAAAATGGAAATGAAACAAGAAATACACAGGATGGACACTGGAAATATGACGGTCTAAAAAACAGAAAAACCTCATTAATATCAAATTTGCTGTATTAGTTCATTTAACTTCACGTAATTCTATTTGACAGATTATACGATACATAACATACACTTACGGGAGCATTTATTCCTCTGCAAAAACACATAATTATTAGACAATAGGCGCAGCCCATTACACAAAAGTACAAGGATAATGGACAAAAGTGCGAACAGTTACAAGTCACTTTCAAGGTAACTTGCAAGGTTATAATATTAACAATCAACATTTTCTAACAGACACCTCAAAAGAGAAAATTTTCTTAACAGACACCTCAAAAGAGAAAAATGCACAGTGGAGGGTGTGGGCTGCTCTCTCTTGCCACAGACGTATTGACAATAATATTGTAAATTATATATTTCCTACATTCATTTACACGAAGGCGAATTCTTGTAAATATATCCAAGTGCCTAAAGAACTCAAGTAATTTTGGTGTGTAACATTCTTGAAACAGCGGATGCATGAATGTTGTATGAAAAGAAGAATTGTGTCCATTTTAGCTTTAGGCATTGTACATTCATAGCCATCGCCAGGTGCCAACAAGGCGAATGTTACGAAAAGAAAGAGTAAAATCAGTATTGATGGAACATACTTGAGGTATAAGAAGTTCGGTGGCCTCGCATAAAACATTTCTGATTAGAGTTAATCTACTTGTTTGCAGGTATCACATACTCATGGTTTGAAAATAATTCTACAGCTATAGATACTAACACTTTTAGCTCGGGGTAAAACGACAAGGTCAAAAAACATGGAAACATTGAAACACCCCGGATGTTCTGTGATCAAAGTATCTATTTGTGGATTATAATTATCTTGTAGTGATATATAAAATATTGTATACGAGTGGATTTTCAAAATTCTTTAAACAGTGCAATGTTACGAAATTGATCATCAATAATAGCTGAAATAGGTTAGTACAGTAAAGTGGACAATACACAATAGGTAAGTCATCCTGGTATTCGCGATTTTTAAAAGATATTTATTGTGTTATCATAACTGTTTACTCATCAATTTAAAAACGTATAGACATATTGTCAGGTCATATACGTAGGCTTTATATTGAAGTAATCTACGTGTAAGGTTTTTATGAAGTCACAAGTCACATCACAGTGTAGGCAGGTGTGAAAGGTTTGCTTCAACGATGTTAGCACAACTTAGATTAATTAACCTGACTATAACGATGTTGTATAACTGATTGACAAGAATACTTGACATATCTTGTTTGTGTTATTAAACACATATCATATTTAACATTTTGGGATGGGAATATGAATTAAACGTTCAATTTTAGAGAGTTTTTACTTTTCTTTACCTAGCTGGGGGGTTTTCAACCCCCCGAGCTACAATGCTGGCCATAAGTGTTGGGACGGTTTGATAGGGTAATGTAAATAAGCCCCCACTCCCCGATCAATGTTGAATTCGACTTTTTTGGTCACACGAGGCTTGTGGCACCCAACGTTGATTGGTGGGGAAGGGGGGGGGTTGGGGTGTTAGGAAAGTGTTTAGGCTTGACACCAAAGAAACCTCCACTTTATCACGTTAATAATAACGGAAATAAGGTCATACTATAGTGTACGTTTTCCATAAGTGTCCCAACACATTTTGGCCATGGTTGTATTTGAAAAGTTGAAAAAAAATCATCTAATTTCAGTTTTTGCTTATAACTCAAAAAGTAAATATGATATTGACACCAAATTTGGAGCAGTTAGAGATCTTATCATGTGGCTTTACCAAAAAAAATTTTTGGATGGCTACATTTGAAATTTAGGGACTGGTCACTTAAAATGTCTTAAAACGATATTTTGGCCCTGTCTAAGTTCACTATTCGTCACTTTAACTGTCAAAAACTTGGGTTTTAAAATGGAAAATTATTGTTTCCACCAATTAAAATGTTACATTACAGCTATAGAAGAAAATAAAAGTTATCACAACATCTCGTGATCAAAAAACAAATAAAGGAATCGAACCCATGCACACTTGTTTTCCCAATTTACCGCAGTCTACCACAAATGAAGCAACAAAATACAGAAAAAAAGAAGGACGGACATTGGCAAAATTAATAGAACGACGAATATGATATGATGAAGGATATTGTAAAATAATAACAAAAAAAAAAAAGAAAAAGATATATAAATAAATTCAGGGCTCGAACCCGTGTCCACTGTGCCTGTGGCAGATGCCGTATCCATTGCACCACAGAGCTGTATTACTTTAACAGGCTTAAACTGTAATATAATGCTATTCAAGATGCATGTATATAAATATACGCTCTACGGACGATAAACAGTCAAACAAATCACACTTTTACGGCATTTGTTTCATTAACTGAATATTTATCATATAGCAGGTGTTGGCTGACATTTGTGCTCCACATATATTTCAGTTTTGGGCCGGGGTAAAATGATTTTGGGACAAAAACGAACGATATACACGTTTGTAAAAAGAAAAAAGAAAGTAATATTATATTAAAATTCTTTACTCTTTAAAGACGTGTATACCGTCCGATTTTGTCCCGTAGTCATTTATCCCGGACAAAACTGAACTAAATGGAGCACAATGTCAGCCAACACCTGCTATATGATAAATATTCAGTTAATGAAACAAATGCCGTAAAAATGTATTTTTTGGACTGTATATCGTGTGTAGAGCGTATATTTATATACATGCATGTTGAATAGCATTATATTATAGTTTAAGCCTGTTGAAGTTACACAGCTCTGTGGCGCAATGGATACGGCATCTGCCACAGGCGCAGTGGACACGGGTTCGAGCCCTGAATTTATTTAGATTTCTTTTTCTTTTCTTTTGTTATTATTTTACAATATCCTTCATCATATTATATTCGTCGTTCTATTAATTTTGCCAATGTCCGTCCTTCTTTTTTTTCTGTATGTCTACCTATATTTTACTTTCTATACTTACTATAAGTTTCTTTGAAAGCGCTTTAATAAATTTCAGTCATAAAATGTAATTTAAGCCTACTCCTGCCGACTATGATTATATTTACACGATATACTCGTTGCAAATACCACATACGTTTTTGATGCAAACGATGAAAATGATTAAAGTTTTGTTTTTTTTCTTCTAAAATTAGCTTTTTTTTAATTTTAAGTATTTTTTCCCAAAATCACTCTTTTAAAAGACTTCAATCAATTCCTGTTAACAAATATCATGTATTTCTGGTGATTAAATCACTACTCTTTCAAAATAAAACGTCATTTTACGCAAAATACGTAGTTGGCATAGGCTAATAATGTTCAGAACGCACTGTAAAATACATGATATTGCGTATAAAACGTGACCGTATCCCTAAATTACATGAGGAAAATGCAATAATTTTTATATAAGTGAAAAGATAAATAGTTTCTCCGTTTTCATGTAAAATTTGATGAAAATCCAAGCTATGGTTGAGGAGATATGGGCCAAAACACACATTTTAAAATTAGATTTTTTGTACCTTAGAGACAATGCTGGCCATAAGTGTTGGGACGGTTTGATAGGGTAATGTAATAAGCCCCCCCACTCCCCCGATCAATGTTGAATTCGACTTTTTTGGTCACACGAGCCTTGTGGCACCCAACATTGATTGGTGGGGAAAGGGGGAGGGCTGGGGTGTTAGGAAAGTGTTTAGGCTTGACACCAAAGAAACCTCCACTTTATCACGTTAATAATAACGGAAATAAGGTCATACTATAGTGTACGTTTTCCATAAGTGTCCCAACACATTTTGGCCATGGTTGTATTTGAAAAGTTGAAAAAAAATCATCTAATTTCAGTTTTTTGCTTATAACTCAAAAAGTAAATATGATATTGACACCAAATTTGGAGCAGTTAGAGATCTTATCATGTGGCTTTACCAAAAATTTTTGGATGGCTACATTTGAAATTTAGGGACTGGTCACTTAAAATGTCTTAAAACGATATTTTGGCCCTGTCTAAGTTCACTATTCGTCACTTTAACTGTCAAAAACTTGGGTTTTAAAATGGAAAATTATTGTTTCCACCAATTAAAATGTTACATTACAGCTATAGAAGAAAATAAAAGTTATCACAACATCTCGTGATCAAAAAACAAATAAAGGAATCGAACCCATGCACACTTGTTTTCCCAATTTACCGCAGTCTACCACAAATGAAGCAACAAAATACAGAAAAAAAGAAGGACGGACATTGGCAAAATTAATAGAACGACGAATATGATATGATGAAGGATATTGTAAAATAATAACAAAAAGAAAAGAAAAAGATATATAAATAAATTCAGGGCTCGAACCCGTGTCCACTGTGCCTGTGGCAGATGCCGTATCCATTGCACCACAGAGCTGTATTACTTTAACAGGCTTAAACTGTAATATAATGCTATTCAAGATGCATGTATATAAATATACGCTCTACGGACGATAAACAGTCAAACAAATCACACTTTTACGGCATTTGTTTCATTAACTGAATATTTATCATATAGCAGGTGTTGGCTGACATTTGTGCTCCACATATATTTCAGTTTTGGGCCGGGGTAAAATGATTTTGGGACAAAAACGAACGATATACACGTTTGTAAAAAGAAAAGAAAGTAATATTATATTAAAATTCTTTACTCTTTAAAGACGTGTATACCGTCCGATTTTGTCCCGTAGTCATTTATCCCGGACAAAAACTGAACTAAATGTGGAGCACAATGTCAGCCAACACCTGCTATATGATAAATATTCAGTTAATGAAACAAATGCCGTAAAATGTATTTTTTTGACTGTATATCGTGTAGAGCGTATATTTATATACATGCATGTTGAATAGCATTATATTATAGTTTAAGCCTGTTGAAGTTACACAGCTCTGTGGCGCAATGGATACGGCATCTGCCACAGGCGCAGTGGACACGGGTTCGAGCCCTGAATTTATTTAGATTTCTTTTTCTTTTCTTTTTGTTATTATTTTACAATATCCTTCATCATATTATATTCGTCGTTCTATTAATTTTGCCAATGTCCGTCCTTCTTTTTTTTCTGTATGTCTACCTATATTTTACTTTATACTTACTATAAGTTTCTTTGAAAGCGCTTTAATAAATTTCAGTCATAAAATGTAATTTAAGCCTACTCCTGCCGACTATGATTATATTTACACGATATACTCGTTGCAAATACCACATACGTTTTTGATGCAAACGATGAAAATGATTAAAGTTTTGTTTTTTTTTCTTCTAAAAATTAGCTTTTTTTTTAATTTTAAGTATTTTTTTCCCAAAATCACTCTTTTAAAAGACTTCAATCAATTCCTGTTAACAAATATCATGTATTTCTGGTGATTAAATCACTACTCTTTCAAAATAAAACGTCATTTTACGCAAAATACGTAGTTGGCATAGGCTAATAATGTTCAGAACGCACTGTAAAATACATGATATTGCGTATAAAACGTGACCGTATCCCTAAATTACATGAGGAAAATGCAATAATTTTTATATAAGTGAAAAGATAAATAGTTTCTCCGTTTTCATGTAAAATTTGATGAAAATCCAAGCTATGGTTGAGGAGATATGGGCCAAAACACACATTTTAAAATTAGATTTTTTGTACCTTAGAGACAATGCTGGCCATAAGTGTTGGGACGGTTTGATAGGGTAATGTAAATAAGCCCCCCACTCCCCGATCAATGTTGAATTCGACTTTTTGGTCACACGAGCCTTGTGGCACCCAACATTGATTGGTGGGGAAGGGGAGGTTGGGGTGTTAGGAAAGTGTTTAGGCTTGACACCAAAGAAACCTCCACTTTATCACGTTAATAATAACGGAAATAAGGTCATACTATAGTGTCGTTTTCCATAAGTGTCCCAACACATTTTGGCCATGGTTGTATTTGAAAAGTTGAAAAAAATCATCTAATTTCAGTTTTTGCTTATAACTCAAAAAAGTAAATATGATATTGACACTAAATTTGGAGCAGTTAGAGATCTTATCATGTGGCTTTACCAAAAATTTTTTGGATGGCTACATTTGAAATTTAGGGACTGGTCACTTAAAATGTCTTAAAACGATATTTTGGCCCTGTCTAAGTTCACTATTCGTCACTTTAACTGTCAAAAACTTGGGTTTTAAAATGGAAAATTATTGTTTCCACCAATTAAAATGTTACATTACAGCTATAGAAGAAAATAAAAGTTATCACAACATCTCGTGATCAAAAAACAAATAAAGGAATCGAACCCATGCACACTTGTTTTCCCAATTTACCGCAGTCTACCACAAATGAAGCAACAAAATACAGAAAAAAAGAAGGACGGACATTGGCAAAATTAATAGAACGACGAATATGATATGATGAAGGATATTGTAAAATAATAACAAAAAGAAAAGAAAAAGATATATAAATAAATTCAGGGGCTCGAACCCGTGTCCACTGTGCCTGTGGCAGATGCCGTATCCATTGCACCACAGAGCTGTATTACTTTAACAGGCTTAAACTGTAATATAATGCTATTCAAGATGCATGTATATAAATATACGCTCTACGGACGATAAACAGTCAAACAAATCACACTTTTACATTTGTTTCATTAACTGAATATTTATCATATAGCAGGTGTTAATGACATTATGTGCTCCACATTATATATTTCTTTAAAGACGGTATACCGTCCGATTTTGTCCTGTAGTCATTTATCCCGGACAAAAACTGAACTAAATGTGGAGCACAATGTCAGCCAACACCTGCTATATGATAAATATTCAGTTAATGAAACAAATGCCGTAAAATGTATTTTTGGACTGTATATCGTGTAGAGCGTATATTTATATACATGCATGTTGAATAGCATTATATTATAGTTTAAGCCTGTTGAAGTTATACAGCCTGTGGCGCAATGGATACGGCATCTGCCACAGGCGCAGTGGACACGGGTTCGAGCCCTGAATTTATTTAGATTTCTTTTTTTTTCTTTTTGTTATTATTTTACAATATCCTTCATCATATTATATTCGTCGTTCTATTAATTTTTGCCAATGTCCGTCCTTTTTTTTCTGTATGTCTACCTATATTTTACTTTCTATACTTACTATAAGTTTCTTTGAAAGCGCTTTAATAAATTTCAGTCATAAAATGTAATTTAAGCCTACTCCTGCCGACTATGATTATATTTACACGATATACTCGTTGCAAATACCACATACGTTTTTGATGCAAACGATGAAAATGATTAAAGTTTTGTTTTTTTTTTTTTCTTCTAAAAATTAGCTTTTTTTTTTAATTTTAAGTATTTTTTTCCCAAAATCACTCTTTTAAAAGACTTCAATCAATTCCTGTTAACAAATATCATGTATTTCTGGTGATTAAATCACTACTCTTTCAAAATAAAACGTCATTTTACGCAAAATACGTAGTTGGCATAGGCTAATAATGTTCAGAACGCACTGTAAAATACATGATATTGCGTATAAAACGTGACCGTATCCCTAAATTACATGAGGAAAATGCAATAATTTTTATATAAGTGAAAAGATAAATAGTTTCTCCGTTTTCATGTAAAATTTGATGAAAATCCAAGCTATGGTTGAGGAGATATGGGCCAAAACACACATTTTAAAATTAGATTTTTGTACCTTAGAGACAATGCTGGCCATAAGTGTTGGGACGGTTTGATAGGGTAATGTAAATAAGCCCCCCACTCCCCCGATCAATGTTGAATTCGACTTTTTGGTCACACGAGCCTTGTGGCACCCAACATTGATTGGTGGGGAAGGGGAGGGTTGGGGTGTTAGGAAAGTGTTTAGGCTTGACACCAAAGAAACCTCCACTTTATCACGTTAATAATAACGGAAATAAGGTCATACTATAGTGTACGTTTTCCATAAGTGTCCCAACACATTTTGGCCATGGTTGTATTTGAAAAGTTGAAAAAAAATCATCTAATTTCAGTTTTTGCTTATAACTCAAAAAGTAAATATGATATTGACACCAAATTTGGAGCAGTTAGAGATCTTATCATGTGGCTTTACCAAAAAATTTTTGGATGGCTACATTTGAAATTTAGGGACTGGTCACTTAAAATGTCTTAAAACGATATTTTGGCCCTGTCTAAGTTCACTATTCGTCACTTTAACTGTCAAAAACTTGGGTTTTAAAATGGAAAATTATTGTTTCCACCAATTAAAATGTTACATTACAGCTATAGAAGAAAATAAAAGTTATCACAACATCTCGTGATCAAAAAAACAAATAAAGGAATCGAACCCATGCACACTTGTTTTCCCAATTTACCGCAGTCTACCACAAATGAAGCAACAAAATACAGAAAAAAAGAAGGACGGACATTGGCAAAAATTAATAGAACGACGAATATGATATGATGAAGGATATTGTAAAATAATAACAAAAAAGAAAAGAAAAAGATATATAAATAAATTCAGGGGCTCGAACCCGTGTCCACTGTGCCTGTGGCAGATGCCGTATCCATTGCACCACAGAGCTGTATTACTTTAACAGGCTTAAACTGTAATATAATGCTATTCAAGATGCATGTATATAAATATACGCTCTACGGACGATAAACAGTCAAACAAATCACACTTTTACGGCATTTGTTTCATTAACTGAATATTTATCATATAGCAGGTGTTGGCTGACATTTGTGCTCCACATATATTTCAGTTTTGGGCCGGGGTAAAATGATTTTGGGAGAAAAACGAACGATATACACGTTTGTAAAAAGAAAAAGAAAGTAATATTATATTAAAATTCTTTACTCTTTAAAGACGTGTATACCGTCCGATTTTGTCCGTAGTCATTTATCCCGGACAAAACTGAACTAAATGTGGAGCACAATGTCAGCCAACACCTGCTATATGATAAATATTCAGTTAATGAAACAAATGCCGTAAAAATGTATTTTTTGGACTGTATATCGTGTGTAGAGCGTATATTTATATACATGCATGTTGAATAGCATTATATTATAGTTTAAGCCTGTTGAAGTTATACAGCTCTGTGGCCGAATGGATACGGCATCTGCCACAGGCGCAGTGGACACGGGTTCGAGCCCCTGAATTTATTTAGATTTCTTTTTCTTTTCTTTTTTGTTATTATTTTACAATATCCTTCATCATATTATATTCGTCGTTCTATTAATTTTGCCAATGTCCGTCCTTCTTTTTTTCTGTATGTCTACCTATATTTTACTTTCTATACTTACTATAAGTTTCTTTGAAAGCGCTTTAATAAATTTCAGTCATAAAATGTAATTTAAGCCTACTCCTGCCGACTATGATTATATTTACACGATATACTCGTTGCAAATACCACATACGTTTTTGATGCAAACGATGAAAATGATTAAAGTTTTGTTTATTTTTTCTAAAAATTAGCTTTTTTTAATTTTAAGTATTTTTTTCCCAAAATCACTCTTTTAAAAGACTTCAATCAATTCCTGTTAACAAATATCATGTATTTCTGGTGATTAAATCACTACTCTTTCAAAATAAAACGTCATTTTACGCAAAATACGTAGTTGGCATAGGCTAATAATGTTCAGAACGCACTGTAAAATACATGATATTGCGTATAAAACGTGACCGTATCCCTAAATTACATGAGGAAAATGCAATAATTTTTATATAAGTGAAAAGATAAATAGTTTCTCCGTTTTCATGTAAAATTTGATGAAAATCCAAGCTATGGTTGAGGAGATATGGGCCAAAACACACATTTTAAAATTAGATTTTTGTACCTTAGAGACAATGCTGGCCATAAGTGTTGGGACGGTTTGATAGGGTAATGTAATAAGCCCCCCACTCCCCCGATCAATGTTGAATTCGACTTTTTGGTCACACGAGCCTTGTGGCACCCAACATTGATTGGTGGGGAAGGGGAGGGTTGGGGTGTTAGGAAAGTGTTTAGGCTTGACACCAAAGAAACCTCCACTTTATCACGTTAATAATAACGGAAATAAGGTCATACTATAGTGTACGTTTTCCATAAGTGTCCCAACACATTTTGGCCATGGTTGTATTTGAAAAGTTGAAAAAAATCATCTAATTTCAGTTTTTGCTTATAACTCAAAAAAGTAAATATGATATTGACACCAAATTTGGAGCAGTTAGAGATCTTATCATGTGGCTTTACCAAAAAATTTTTGGATGGCTACATTTGAAATTTAGGGACTGGTCACTTAAAATGTCTTAAAACGATATTTTGGCCCTGTCTAAGTTCACTATTCGTCACTTTAACTGTCAAAAACTTGGGTTTTAAAATGGAAAATTATTGTTTCCACCAATTAAAATGTTACATTACAGCTATAGAAGAAAATAAAAGTTATCACAACATCTCGTGATCAAAAACAAATAAAGGAATCGAACCCATGCACACTTGTTTTCCCAATTTACCGCAGTCTACCACAAATGAAGCAACAAAATACAGAAAAAAAGAAGGACGGACATTGGCAAAATTAATAGAACGACAGAATATGATATGATGAAGGATATTGTAAAATAATAACAAAAAGAAAAGAAAAAGATATATATAAATAAATTCAGGGGCTCGAACCCGTGTCCACTGTGCCTGTGGCAGATGCCGTATCCATTGCACCACAGAGCTGTATTACTTTAACAGGCTTAAACTGTAATATAATGCTATTCAAGATGCATGTATATAAATATACGCTCTACGGACGATAAACAGTCAAACAAATCACACTTTTACGGCATTTGTTTCATTAACTGAATATTTATCATATAGCAGGTGTTGGCTGACATTTGTGCTCCACATATATTTCAGTTTTGGGCCGGGGTAAAATGATTTTGGGACAAAACGAACGATATACACGTTTGTAAAAAGAAAAAGAAAGTAATATTATATTAAAATTCTTTACTCTTTAAAGACGTGTATACCGTCCGATTTTGTCCGTAGTCATTTATCCCGGACAAAACTGAACTAAATGTGGAGCGCGATGTGAGCCAACACCTGCTATATGATAAATATTCAGTTAATGAAACAAATGCCGTAAAAATGTATTTTTTGGACTGTATATCGTGTGTAGAGCGTATATTTATATACATGCATGTTGAATAGCATTATATTATAGTTTAAGCCTGTTGAAGTTACACAGCTCTGTGGCGCAATGGATACGGCATCTGCCACAGGCGCAGTGGACACGGGTTCGAGCCCCTGAATTTATTTAGATTTCTTTTCTTTTCTTTTTGTTATTATTTTACAATATCCTTCATCATATTATATTCGTCGTTCTATTAATGTTTGCCAATGTCCGTCCTTCTTTTTTTCTGTATGTCTACCTATATTTTACTTTCTATACTTACTATAAGTTTCTTTGAAAGCGCTTTAATAAATTTCAGTCATAAAATGTAATTTAAGCCTACTCCTGCCGACTATGATTATATTTACACGATATACTCGTTGCAAATACCACATACGTTTTTGATGCAAACGATGAAAATGATTAAAGTTTTGTTTTTTTTTCTTCTAAAAATTAGCTTTTTTTTAATTTTAAGTATTTTTTCCCAAAATCACTCTTTTAAAAGACTTCAATCAATTCCTGTTAACAAATATCATGTATTTCTGGTGATTAAATCACTACTCTTTCAAAATAAAACGTCATTTTACGCAAAATACGTAGTTGGCATAGGCTAATAATGTTCAGAACGCACTGTAAAATACATGATATTGCGTATAAAACGTGACCGTATCCCTAAATTACATGAGGAAAATGCAATAATTTTTATATAAGTGAAAAGATAAATAGTTTCTCCGTTTTCATGTAAAATTTGATGAAAATCCAAGCTATGGTTGAGGAGATATGGGCCAAAACACACATTTTAAAATTAGATTTTTTGTACCTTAGAGACAATGCTGGCCATAAGTGTTGGGACGGTTTGATAGGGTAATGTAAATAAGCCCCCACTCCCCCGATCAATGTTGAATTCGACTTTTTGGTCACACGAGCCTTGTGGCACCCAACATTGATTGGTGGGGAAGGGGAGGTTGGGGTGTTAGGAAAGTGTTTAGGCTTGACACCAAAGAAACCTCCACTTTATCACGTTAATAATAACGGAAATAAGGTCATACTATAGTGTACGTTTTCCATAAGTGTCCCAACACATTTTGGCCATGGTTGTAGGTACTGTTTTGCTATCCGATTCTTCTTTCTTTCTTTCTTTCTTCTTCTGGCAACAAACTTTAAAATGCTTCTCCTCCTACATGTTCCACCCTAAAATTACGTAACTTGCATATATGTATCGGCTATATCCATTGCCCATAGTGTCTAAACAGAATTGGGGTCAAAGGTCATTAAAGGGGCATTTCTGGTATTAAACCAAATATCTTCAAAATGCTTCTTCAGTCACGTATTATATAGTACAATGATGTCATTTGCATATATGCATCGGCTATACCACACGCCTATAACGGAATACGGAATTGGGGTCAAAGGTCATTAAGGGGGTGAAATTTTACAACATATGTAATGGGTATGGCGCTCAAACTCGGTGAAAACAGATCTCATGACCAGGGGAACATTTTGCAGGGGTCAGGTCAAAGGTCATACAGAGGTCAAATCTCAGAAACATATTTTCTGGACATCTATAAAGAGTACAGGGCTCAAACTCTGTGACAACAAAGTTGATGACAGGGGAACATATTTGGAACATTATGCAGGGGTCAGGTCAAAGGTCATCTGGGATCAAATCGTAAAATTGCATTTTCTGGACATCTGTAAGGAGTACGGGACTCAAACACAGTGACAACAGACCTCATGACCAGGGGAACATTTTTGGAACATTTTGTAGGGGTCAGATACATCCACAACACCAACACGCCCAGCTAGGTTTGTGGTCTATGACCACCATTTGCCACTAGTTTTAACCTGTTCTTTTCTTTCTTAATTTAGGTATTTTGTTCATATTTTCATAATTTTATTGCATTTATTTTAAGCTCATTGATATAATCAGTCTTATAAATCGATTCAAAATAATCATATAGCTTTACATTGACTGTAAAGCAATCCCTTTAAACCAGATTTCCTCAAACGTAAATGTCAATGTGACTTATATATCCCAGTGTTATTCTGAAAACAAATGTGGTGTAGCGAAATACGCATGTGAGCCACGTATTGACCTTTATACATGGACTTCTGACGCTTTTCGTATTTAGGTAACATTAGACCTGTTGCTCAGTAGAAGCTATTTTCCCTATAGGTTCCTCAAATGTAATACCATGGCTATGGCAATAAACACATTGCTAATTCCTTCCGATTTCTGTTGTGCTTTGTAACCACGAGTTTTTAATATCATACTTTCATAGCTACTTCAAGAACTGTAGTTCTTTCCCCCTTGTCAGACTGACTATATATCATTGAAGACATAACAAGAACATCAAACTTTATTTGTCACTAATGCTTCAATTACAACGACGGAGTAGTACGTTTAGGCCTGTGTCATCACGTCATGCAATACATAACGAGTGACTGTTTCTCGACAAATATTGGAATAATTACTCTATTGATCATAACGCCACTGGTCAGTTTGTTTCAATCCACAAATTTCATCAGTGACTGTGAATTTGGTTCTTTCAGCCGTCCAGTAGCCTCAATCAAAGTCATAGTATGTTTGGCAGCAGTGATCGGGTTTTAGGCAAGGAGCTGACAAGTAATTCAATACAACTTTCAAGTCCAAAGCTATCATGTTTATAGGAGAGTGTACTTAATGTCTAGAACTTACACTGTTTTCCATACCCTATTAAATCTTGTTAAAAACAAAAGGTAACGTATCTGCGGGTAATGTTACACCTATGGTTTAATATTTATTACATGACATGGAATCTAATGTAGCAATAGATAGAGAACAATAATATCACTCGAACAAACCTTCAAATAGTTACTACCCGACGACACAATTAGATACTTTTAAGTTTCCTGCCCAGTTAAATAACTTGAAGTTAGTTAATATGGCAAACAATTTGCAAACAGTTGGCAATTTATGGGTGAGCCTAAGATATAAATACAATCGCAAAGATGAATATCACAATAGCAGAAACATATGCGTATTTTTTAATAATATTTTCCAAACTATTTTGCGGAATATACGTCCATTAGTTTCTTATTGTTCTTATAATTCCTCTCATAAAAGTGTTTTATTCCATATATTCCTAAAGTAACATATACATGTAGAAGGGATTTGTAGCTATTTCCTATGATATATACAACGAGACGATGAAATAACATATTATATTCTTCCTACCCTGCGTGTAATCAATTATTGTACGGCGAGTGAAACACAAGTTGTCACAAAATATCAGCTTGTAGTGCTTATTTCCTTGAAATCTTTGAGTTGACAGTTTTAAGTTATCATACACATGTAACAAGAGGGAACACAAGCCAGACAGTCTCTAGCAGGAGGAGGTTTTATTATTTTGAATAAACAAGCGCAAACACAAAGGTGATTGTGAGAGTGAAAGTGAAGCAGGGGATATTTTAATGTGCCTCCTGGCACGTTCGTGCAGTCAGAATAAAAATCCGTGCAGTGAGAATTAAAATCCGTGCTTAAAATACTTTTTTAAAAAGTTTCAGCCACACTGTTGACCAGGAAGTTCCTTCACAAAGTAAGACTGGTCGAGTCAAAAAATCCTGTTCAACCAGTTTAGTTAGTGGTATCACATTCATTGTGGAAAAAAAATCAAGCAAACATTGCCTTACAACGCCTTTTCTCCTAAAATATTCGATCACTCGTGGGGGGAAAGCCTTAGGACGAGCGGATCTCGACATTAGTGAACCACGTGTGTACTTTCATCAAGCTGTAAAAATTCAATCAAAGGGATTTACATCTAAAATGAAAACCTACCCTTCTAAATAACTCTAAACATTTTCCTTTCTGATTAAAATTGTACAGAGATGGTTATTTTATGCAATTGTAAACACCTGTGTGCATTTTATGCAAGTCGTTTTTATGCGTTGTTACATTCTGATTAACATTTTTTAAATAAAATAATGTTAACTTGACATTAGTGAGCCAGGTGTGTATTTTCAGCGCAAATTTCCCCCCAAGCTGTATCTAAGTAAAAATAATGACAAGTCAATTAAAGGGATTTACATTTTAAAAGAAAACCTACCCTTCTAAATAACTATAAATAGAGAGGACGGCCTATCTGCTGTGTCATAGCAGGACATCAGTCAGTGGCATAGCGTGGGTCGGCCGATTGGAGGGCACCGACCCTGATTAGGGGGGCACCGGGTCTGATTGGGGGGCACAAGCCGTTTTTTGGCTATTTTCCTGTGGGATTTTTAAAATTTTGCAATCGATTGCTGCGCCACTGACATCAGTCAACATGAGACATTAAATATTAAATGTGAAGATCCAGAGGATACATGCCTGAGAAAATATATAATAAATAAAGTAATCGATTTTCTCTCTCCTTTATTACAATGCCATTTGTCTGAGCTCCATTTCTTTACTTCTACTAACTCTACGCATGTTCTTTTTTGATTAAAACTTTACAGAAATTGTAATTTTATGAAAGTGTAGGCACCAACACTTTTTTATTGGTTACAACTAGCACTGCCATTTCTGTAATAGAATTTTTATTGGGCAATACCTTTATATTTTGTTGCTCTGTTCCCTTTTTACTCAATATTGAGTAATTTTCATTTAAAGTTTAAATATCTTCAAAAACGTCGGAATGAAATAAGTGGAATAAAATGCTTAACAATGCATTGCTGTAATGTAATAAAATGCATGGTGATAACTGATAAAATGCGCTAAATATTTTTCTGTTATCTTAGATATTTTGATTACGTGACTGAATGTTTAGGTAATTTAAGTAAATAAGGTTTTTGACCCGATTTTTTTAACAAATTAAATAAATACAGCATGGTGTATCATTCTGTCATCATAAATATTTATTCGATATTTTTTTCTTTTACTACTTTGTTATATTTTGCATACTTTGAATTATTTACTTTTCTTATCTGCATGTCAAATCACGCATCTGCTAATGAGAAAAAAAATAATTTTGTTGAAAATATTATAGAATCATCTGTGATTCCAATGGAGTTGCTACAAAATTCCAAAGCGAGTTCCTATCCCTCTTCATTTTGTATGATACAAATTATTATTCCTTTTTTTTTGTGAGTTGATGCGTACTGTTACCTGATATATAATACCTGAATTAAAGCTTCTCGGTTTAATGTCCTTAAAATATGTAAGTAGATATTGTAAATGTGCATGAATAAACAACGTTGACCAATCTGCATCAAATCATATGGTAGATTGAAAATGTTTTTCCATGAATAAATATCAATATTATTTTATGCATACAAGCACTATGAATCTTTAAGATTCATAGTGCTTGTATGTTCACTACATAGTAAAACATCTATTCGCTCTGTTGAATACAAACATGGCTTATTATCATCAAATCCGTACCAGATTTAATATTCGGTGATAACTGATGATAGCATACGTTTATGCATTTGGAATATTATTATTTCACAATCTTGTAAGAGAAGTGTCTCCAAAAGGATGCCGTTTTCTTGAACTCGGAAACCAATACTCTTAGCTTGTTTTTACACATACTACGTGTATGAGTAATATTTTCGTTGCACCTTATTGCCATTCATGCCTCACACGGATTTATTTGCTTTCTTTAAAGTCCAACTGCTGTTGTTCTGTTCTCTTTGCATAAATATAATTGTATTTAAGTCTTAAGTTAGTTCACTTGTCCGATTCACAAGTTTGTTGTTTAAAAATGAGTAATATAATCATTTCTGTTTTAAAACAATAAAACTTCATTCCCACGCAGACAACAATGTGTGAACAGACAAACATACAAACAAACTAAATTGATGGAGCTATAAAGCTTCTAATATCATATTAAATGTTTAGCTCATAATCTTAAGTTTATTGAATAGAAAATATTTGTTATTCTTTGAATTTTTCTCTTCCATTTGACACCTCCAGTGATAAAACTTTCTTTGGTTTTCGAGACATCTAGCTTTTTAAAAAAAGCCAACATGCGCGTCACTTAAAACCTTTTAAGAGTACCTCGGTTTTTGTTTTAATGCATTCTATAAAAAAATCCAAAACAAGCGCCAACTTTTAGGATTAATAAACCGTAATCCCTCGGTTTTTATTTGATTGTATTCTTTGCTTTTTCTCTTGTTCATTTGACCCCAACTTGGGTAACACCTTTTCTGGTTTTAAAGACATTTAATTTTAAAAAGTATGAATACTGAACCCAACTGTAAACAGTAAATAAATAAAGGGCATACGACTTTACTCTGAAGGAAAATGTCGTAGAAATATAGCAGGAATATGAAAAAACATTTTTAAAACGATCCAATGTAGAAGCATAATGTTGACATGTACATTTCACATATAATGCAATGGTGACTTCTAAGGTCATGATGAACAAAAGGCACATCATAAGGTTAGGACCCCTTGAGGCCATTGTAGTTTTTAATAGCCGTATCACTTTAAAGCTTTAAAAGGAGAAGAAGGAGAAGAATCCCAACGATAAGCAGAATATCTACTCCCCGTTACACGAATCTAGATAAATAGACACGAATACACCCAAGTAGAACACACCCCTAACACTCTTGACACTACCCACCCCCACACACACCCACTACAACAAAGGCAGAAATACAACCGAAAACACACATGCAAAGTTTCCCTTGTGCATATTGTAGTGATATTTGTGATGCGATCAAGCAAAATCAGTCGGAACTCGGAAATATTGATTTTGAGATATAGCCAAATAAAGGAAATATTTCCTGTTGTTTCTTATTGTTTTGGAAACTCTTTAATTGCTCATATCTTTGGAACTGGTTGTTCAATTTCAATGGGGTTTTCTTCAAAATCCAGCTTTGTAAATGTTTTTTACTATCCTGTAAGAAACTGAAAATGTATTATTGTCGAGTTCCGACTGATTTTGCTTGATCGCATCACATTTTACACCGAAATGTTGACTTGCGTCTATTCTAAGCAGTATGTATTCCTTGTCATGCTTCGTTGACACCTGCTTGTGGCAACCTGTTACGCATACTCATCATCTATTTGTAACTAATTGCAAACCTACTTCCTATACAAGAAAACAATCCAAAGTAGTATCAATGGCGTACAATTCTTTTTGACATTTAATTGGGGGATGGAGGTTTGTGTAACATCCGTGAACTAGAGTCATTGGAGCTTTTTTCGCTTCCAGAATAATTTCCTGGAACAAATTACCACACAGCCCATGTTGTTTTGCTGTGTAATCTTCGACTAAAGGTGGGTAACCTGATTGACAGCGTCTCGCTCCCACTTTACCCCATCAAAATGCAGATTTTAGTATCAGGTAAAAACTCATATCTCATTATCATACTGAATTAGGCGTTCCAAATCGGTATATTTCTGAAGAAATCGTTAAAAAAACTGACGAATTAGTCTCATTTGTAATATACCACAATTGAGACTAATTCCACAGTTTTTTGATGATATTTTAGGAAATAAACCGATTTGGAACTCCTAATTTCAATAATGTTAATATAAACAATAGGATCTTTCATTTGATATCAGTTTATTACAAGATCGTGAAGGTTATCATTAATACACTTAAAAACACTGTAGACTACCACGCTGTATAAATGTCAGTAATTCCATAAGAAATTAGTCACATTTCCAAGGAACATTTATGTGTTTTTTTACATGAATGCTTGAAGGGACAACATTTTATGTTATACATAAGTTTTAAAGAATTCGATTTTCCAAATATATCAGGTCACCTTCCTTTAAATACTATAGCAACAAAATCGGAATTTTACAACAAGTTCAACGACAATTTTGTCAATCTTGGATATTAAACGTTAAATTTTAAACTGCCACTAAACGACAGCTTTTGAGTGTGATGACACAACACGTCGCTATATGTAGGTAAAAAACACACGTCTAATAATAAGCCTCTTTATATTCATCGTTTGAATCAACAATAAAACGTTAAGAGGTTAATGGAAATTCATTTAGGTCCTTATCCATTGTTAACTTATGTGGGTAAATATAGCAAAAATTGTTAGTTGGTATTTTGCGATTATTTCATGTATATTTAAAAAAATATTTAGATTTTTTTTTATTGGTTTGACGTATATATATAAAAGACTAATTCATTTAAAATGACATTGCAAAGCTTCTGCATTATTTATAAATTCTCATTTGTTTCAGGCCACCGGGTACGCTTTTTTTTGCATTAGAATCGTTTTTGTGAATTCACAATGCCCATGATAATTAAAGTGATAGGTAGTGTGGTCAAGTTACGGTAATATCAATAAGTTGATGTTTAATCTACCAAAACACGTTTCAAAACGTAAAAAGGGGCCAAGTTTAAAAAATCTTTCCTGTGTGGCTTTTCACCCTTTTTTAAACTTGGTCCCATTCAGTAAAGTGGTACCGTAATAACATGAAGAATGAGTCCTAATTTCTACATCCAACAATTAGGTTTAAGACTGTTCGAAAGCGGTGCAATATGACGTAGGCTATGTATTATCAAAAACATTTGAAGGTTTATGTTTCATTATATTGTGTGTTCATAAAGAGTAGTAGAGTATTATATATACTTAGCAAATTGACTGTCTGTCAACCTGTTACATATTATAGGCCCTACATCTGTACATAAGGCGCAGGATCGCACAAGACGATGAAGAATTTAACAAAGTGAGTATTTGCTACTTTTGCTTAAATCAAAATACATTATAACATCTTTATGGAAAAACTTCAATCAAGCACGAACATTAATTAATTTACTCTACAAAATGAACACTGACAACTAAGAAAACAAACAAGTAGCCTAAAGATGACTTCGTATGGGTCTTTAGAAACTTTCATAAATGGGACCAAGTTTAAAAAAGGGTGAAAAGCCACACAGGAAAGATTTTTAAACTTGGCCCTTTTTACGTTTTGAAACGTGTTTTGGTAGATATTAATTCTTTTTTTTTATTGCGCGGTAAGTGGTTCTTTGTAGCCATGCGAGGCGAAGTAGTTGGATATCCATATTTCGCGGTTAATGGTTCTTTGTAGCCCTGCGGGGAAAACTAGTTGGATATCCATATTTCGCGATGAGTGGCTTTTTAAAGCTTCGAGGGGCAAACTAGTTGGATATCCATATTTCGCGGTTAGCAGTTCTTTGTAGCCCTGCGGGGCATACTTGTTGGATATCCATATTTCGCGGTTTGTGGTTCTTTGTAGCCCTGCGGGGCCAACTAGTTGGATATCCATATTTCGCGGTGAGTGGTTTTTACAGCTTCGAGGGCAAACTAGTTGGATATCCATATTTCGCGGTTAGCAGTTTTTGTATTTGCGGGGCCTATGTTCGATATCCTCATTGCGCGGTTAGTGGTTTTTAAACGACCTGTAACCACCCCAATCAGCTGCATGGGGTAAAAGAATTATTAAAAAAAATAATAGCTGAACCCTATAGTTCAGCCAGGGACTGGAAACGACATATTGATGACTATGTATAGAGTGTATTCAATAAACCCAAGCGGAACGAGAGCTGCTAAGTAACCGCTATCCTAACCATAAACACATGCATTATCAGACAACGAGTGTTCCATTTCCTCATAGCTTCTCACGTTGTACACACGTCAGTCGAATTTGGCGGTGTTGGTTTGTTAGCCCTCCAAGTTATAACATCGTTCACTTTGTGATGATATCATTTCAAGAGGTCACTTCCCGATTAACATGATTAAGCTAAACAGCCCATGGAAGAATTGTATGCATGAGCATTGAGCAACCACATCAATGATGTAGTAATGAATACCCTCTATTGTTATCGGATTAATTTTTACGACCTTCGATTACATGGGAGTAGCAACGAGGACACGGTGTTTGATTTCACTCACATAATAGATCAATATTGACCTTCATCCAGCAAGGATCAGCCAAGCACTACAGTGGCCAAGCACGAAAGGTTTCTTGTTATCTCTTCAAGTATTTTTACCTTAGGTCTATAATCATAATGCATGCCTAAATCCCGGGCCTAAATTAAGTGTACTGTTCGAGTAGGAGGATTTGTTTGATATTATTCTTGATTTTGAATAATATTATAGTACCTGTTTGTTTCCATATCGGTTATTAAAATTACAATTCACCACATACACATTCCAGTTTGCGAGAGGTTTATAATGAATAAATGAATAGGTGTTATTATTTCGAATTATAATTATTTAGGGAGAGTGTTTTAGGATTTTGTTAGAAAAGGGATGATTGTTGATCATGTTTATTTTATTGTTGTATGTATTTTCCTGTCATTTCCTGCAAACCTAATAAAGATATTTTGATAATTGAAAATAGTCTGTATCATAAATCGTAGAGGTTGAAAGAGTCAACAAGCGTCAGAAATTATAATTTGCCATGGAACTTCGGTCATATTTTCATTTGAAATATAACTGGATGTTAGGGTCTGCATGCATGGTATGCATAGTATGATGATATACAGACACTAACCTTTCCCTAAAACTATTAAGCAGCAAGTTGTGTATCACACCCACCATGGGTTCGAACCCTTTATTGTATTTTATTGTTAAACCTGAATAGCGTGATTACTTTTGAATGAGCGGCAGCACACATATTTTTTTCCTCACATCTTCTCTGTAGTACAAAGCTGTCTTTTTATCTAGTGTTTAGACAATGTTTACTCAACCATTGCTATCAATGGATGTTGCCATTTTTGACGATTTCTAACTTTTGAAATGCCCAAAATGAATCAATAAAACCGTGTATAAGATATTTGCGGGGATATTTGGGCGCGATTACAAAAAATTAGAAAATAAATGGGCACTTCTGTGTTGGGTATTTATAGAGGCCCTGCATGAAATTATTGATTGGCTCCAAACAAAGAATTTGAACCGGTGTCCTTCACCGTAGTTATGGCGGAGTACAGTCCATTCAATCAAATGTTGTCATCAACCTATTTGATCGTAGTGCAGGGTTATGTGTGTGAGACGAACTGTCACGGTAGATTGCAATCATGATTTTGTTGAATGCATTTGAGTAGTCTGCCATATTTACGGGATGATACGTCACATGCAATGCCTCTATAGATTCTATAGAATTTAAGTATGATATATTTTCGATGGTAATATATTTTCACTTTCAAAGTTTGTAGTTTTCATAATAGCAATTTCTGAATATTATATAAAAAGCGGGAATAAGTCTATAAATGTAAGAGTATGGGATCATTTTGAATGTTAATAAATGCGAAACGCCGGCGGTAGACACCTGCAAGATCAGGGATTGACGCGATTCTTGCAGTAGCTTTTATGAATAGAATACAATAGTGGATACAATAGCGGATACAATAGCGGAACAATAGAGCTCTCTTACGGGTAAATTTCACTTCTTCTTTTTCATGAACTAACCGTTATTTCATTAAGTAACCGTTATTTTTTTAAACTTGGCAATATAAGCCCATGTCTTAGAATAGCAGCCGTATTTAGTATTTTCCATCTAACATGCTTCAGCACACAAGTATTATCATCAAATGTCGCAAGCTAATCATGGGACCATGAGCGAAAGTTAACGGCAAGTGATTTTATTTTTGTCTCTTAAAACCAATGTGGTTATCAACATCTTTTACAGTCCACAATATTATGGAAAAGAGAAGCGCACATCCTCATCCAGATGTATCTCAATGAGATACCCAATGAGATACCCTGAAGCAGTTGAGCACTCAAAGTTTCTATTCTCACTACATGATGGGTCATTTTCCACGATACTTCGTGTAACGTCTCGAAACCTAGCAGGTGATTAAAATTACATCTTCAGAGGTATCTGGTTGGCACCCGAAAGCTTAAACTCATGAGTACACGACCCCTCAAAATAATGAATGATTGGATAAATGTTTATACAGAGATAGATTCTCTAACGGCAATTCAAAGATGAAGGATCTTGTATCCGGGCATGTCATCTACACTCATCAGTCGAGTAATTATTAGGAGAAACTTGCCATCAAATAATTCCAGCCAGCCAACTGACAATATCATGACCTCACGTAAGCTGATACACTGATCGCTTACGTAATGCTGAATGAAGTTCGTGCTTGTCGCGAGTCACATGGAGTAGGAGTTTCTTGAAATGTCGATGGATTCCGATGATCGTAAACATGGAAATGAAACAAGAAATACACAGGATGGACACTGGAAATATGACGGTCTAAAAAACAGAAAAACCTCATAAATATCAAATTTGCTGTATTAGTTCATTTGTGCTTCACGTAATTCTATTTGACAGATTATACGATACATAACATACACTTACGGGAGCATTTATTCCTCTGCAAAAACACATAATTATTAGACAATAGGCGCAGCCCATTACACAAAAGTACAAGGATAATGGACAAAAGTGCGAACAGTTACAAGTCACTTTCAAGGTAACTTGCAAGGTTATTAACAATCAACATTTTCTAACAGACACCTCAAAAGAGAACATTTTCTAACATACACCTCAAAAGAGAAAAATGCATAGTGGAGGGTGTGGGCTGCTCTCTCTTGCCACAGACGTATTGACAATAATATTGTAAATTATATATTTCCTACATTCATTTACACGAAGGCGAATGCTTGTAAATATATCCAAGTGCCTAAAGAACTCAAGTAATTTTGGTGTGTAACATTCTTGAAACAGCGGATGCATGAATGTTGTATGAAAAGAAGAATTGTGTCCATTTTAGCTTTAGGCATTGTACATTCATAGCCATCGCCAGGTGCCAACAAGGCGAATGTTACGAAAAGAAAGAGTAAAATCAGTATTGATGGAACATACTTGAGGTGTAAGAAGTTCGGTGGCCTCGAATAAAACATTTCTGATTAGAGTTAATCTACTTGTTTGCAGGTATCACATACTCATGGTTTGAAAATAATTCTACAGCTATAGGTACTAACACTTTTAGCTCGGGGTAAAACGACAAGGTCAAAAAACATGGAAACATTGAAACACCCCGGATGTTCTGTGTTCAAAGTATCTATTTGTGGTTTATAATTTTCTTTTAGTGATATGTAGAATATTGCAAAGGAGTGGATATTCAAAATATTGTAATCATTCTTTAAACAGTGCAATGTTACGAAATTGATCATCAATAATAGCTGAAATAGGTTAGTACAGTAAACTGGACAATACACAATAGGTAAGTCATCCTGGTATTCGCGTAAAACAACCAATTGTCTTACAACCAAAGCCAATGTAACAGTTTAAAACATAATTTATTTGAATATATATATGAATGTGCAATTAAATTATAGGATAACAATGACATACAATATTAATATGCTTTTACAATTATTACCTAAATTTACCTAATGGATATTTACCGTAATCTGTTTATATATTTGAACCAAAACAAAGCAAATCACCTAATGAATGTACAATGCAAAATCATTTTACAGCACACACAGCCATATTTGCCGCGCTGATTCATAAGGGATGAAATCAAAATTCGACTGCCGGTTGACCGGTGGTTACCGGCGGTTGATTCGCGTTCCATTGTTTAGACTAATAAAAAAGCTCCAACATGACTAAATTTCATACAGGCACATATTTATCAAGGCAGAGAATTTACGTTAAGTATAAAAATATTATAGTGGCAAGATAAAAATGTTTCAGCGTCCACATGGGATAGATTCATATGTTGGAATTTATTTTCCAACAGCATTGCATTACTTTAAAAGTCAAGCTAGCCAGATTCCCCAAACACCAATGTTGATTTGGCTTACATGTCCCCAGTGTTATTCCGAAAGAAATGGTGTTGCGAAACAAGAGACAAAGCCAAGTATTGACCTGATATATGTGCTTTTCATTTTCAAGTAACATAAGACCTGTTGCTTAGCGGACGCAGGGTGTTTCCACTCAAGTTCCGCCTGATAAATACCATGGCTATGCCAATATACACAGTATCGCACTGCATTTATTTTGGACTCATGCTATCTCGATCATACAGTTAAGGTTAGCAACTATTTTAAACTGTTGCAATTTGGTAGTTCACTGCATCTGCGAATGGTACTGAGCTTTGGCAAAAATTGCATTGCTCATTTCATAGCGAGCGTGTATAAGAACTCAAATGTCACAGATATACTTTTGTAGGTTCTGTAGTTCTTGCGTTATGTTGTAAAGAGGGCTGAAACAACAACACTTTTGTAAAACGTACATAACTCATTAACAGCAATATATCAAAGTTTATGACTTGTAGAATGAACATCAAAATGTAATTTTTCAATAATATATAATATATTAGATAACAAAAATCGCTTCGACCAACAATACATTGTGTACCCTTAAGCTTAATTGTGTGCAGAAAATGAAGAGCTTATTTCCAAACCGTGTTAAGTCCACAAACCCATGCGTCGCATTTACTTGTATGATACAATCGCAATTACTTAGACAAGTTTGACATTAGCCACAATGAGTTGTACCATCAACAAGCCATTATTTACGATAACAATGCTGCATAACAATATGCAGACTATTGTTCTCATTTCGGAAACAAAGGCCTCACACAGTATTGTTATTGTGCACCCATGCACTGTTTACTTTGTAATGGTGCATCCAACTGAAATTATAATACCTATTAGCATCACAAACTATTGCAATATCGCACAGGGAAATCAGATACATGGGTTTGTGGACTTAACACGGTTTGGAAATAAGTTCTTCAAATCTGGTGCAACCCACTTTACGATTCCAGAGGCGAAGGCTTTTTGGTAGAACAAATGAGGAAGAATCTTTTAAGTTAGTTTAACCTAACGTTTTGCATATTATGTATACCGTCATAAATAGAACAAAATACCGAAGTAATTAATAATTGCCTGTTTTCGTACAGAGTCGGATACAGAGAAGCATTTTACCATACAGTGAAACCCAAGAATTAAACAGTAGATTCTGAAATGGTGTAATGAACATGACAAAAAAATTATAAGCGTATTTATTCCTATTTCTTCACTTATATTTATTTATCATTTGTTTATTTATCGTTAGTTATAATTATGTTTTTTCTCTTTATTATGAGGGTTTTAAATTTAAATTGATGTCGTTAATTTTTTTTATGAATTTGATGTAAAAACGTTGTTTACGACAGCTATTCCCTTTTTCATCCATGAGAAGCGAAACCGTCAAACTATTGAGTTGGTTATTTTATATGAAACTGTTCATCAATTAAGTGTAAGTTGGGATATGTTTAAACATTATTAATATGCCAAATCGGGTTTGAAAAAAATTAACCAAACTCATTCTAAAAGATCGTTTAAAGGCCCATTCAGTGATTTGCTCATCCGGATGATCCCAGCAAACACAAAAACGTTTTAAAAACGTTTTAAATAAGTTATATTTTGGCTTTTGGTTTGGGTAAAAACGTTTTAATAACATTAAAATGTCGGGTTATATTAAGGTCATGATAACGTTTTAAAACGTTTTGTATGAAAACACACTACAACAATATTTTTAAATGTTTTCAAGAAATGTTATTGTAAAATATTTTTACAAACATTTTTGCCAAATATTGTGTCAATACTTCAATAACATTATGTGAAAATGTTTGAACCCAGCAAACACAGAAAATGTTCTTAAAATGTTTTTTTCAAAACCTTTTAATAACATTTAAATGTCGGGTTATATAACGTTTTTAAAACGTTATTGAAAATATTTTGGGCAAACATTTTTCGCAAAATATTTTTTCAACTCCCAAAATAACATTCTGTTTAGAATGTTTTGTATCAAGTTTTCAAGAATGTTTTTGGAATGTTATTAAAACGTTTTTATACCCTTTATATAACCCGACATTTAAACGTCTTCTGTAAAACATTTTTGTTTGCTGAGCAGTAGATTATCAAAAAATGTTTTTTAAGGTTATGAAAACGTTTTATACTCTTAATATACTTGCGCTGGGATCACTGAATGGGTCTTTAAGTGGTTTTATTATTTCAGCCTAAAAAGATCAGAAAACCTCTTTGGTAGTTGTTACTAATATTTTTGACAAAGAATAGCAACATTAAAATTTGTCTGAAATCATACATAATGTCTAGATTCTAGAAAATATCCGTTTTCCACACTCTACTTGGTACATGTGCGATACAATTATAGTTGAATACATGTTACATGAAATTGAATTTAAAGAAGTTGAATTATGTGTAATGTACAAGAATAAAAAACATGTGAAAAGGAAAAAAAAAACACATTTAAAACATCATTAATAGTTTCAGGTAACCAAAGAACAAACTGGTTTTAATGCTAAATGAAGAGAATTCATATTTCTAATATGTGATGCGATCAAGCAAAATCAGTCGGAACTCACAAATATTGATTTTGAGATATAGCCATGCAAAGCAAATATTTCCGTTTGTTTCCTGTTGTTTTCGAAACTCTTTGATTGCTCATAGCTTTTGTAGCTGGTTGTTACATTTCAATGGTGTTTTGTGCTAAATCCAGATTTGCAAATGCTTTTAACTATCCTATAAGAAACTGGAAATTTAATATTTCCGAGTTCCGGCTGATTTTGCTTGATCGCATCACATATAATAAATCAGTACTCACTGTGGACGTTTCGAAGTCTAGCAGACTTCTTTCTCAACACTGATGTTATTATGACGATCTTCTGTTTTCCGCTGATGATACTGGTTGCTAGTTAATTTTCCAAGAAGATCGTCAAATGCGAGACTAAGATTGTATTTCCCCTGATCCCTGTTCATGATGTTGTCTTGTTTCCTGATCTGATCCTGATCACAATTCTTACAGGGAATTGAGTATATGACATCCGTGGTGTTGAGCGGATCACGCTTGTCTTTGGGATGAACCAACATGTTTCTGAGCGTACAATGAGGTTTCATAGCTGTTGCAATGTTGCAATTTTTGAAAGTCCTGGCTATACGTTCAGAAACCCCTTGCAATTGTGGTATGACGACCATGCCTTTAGACTTGTTGTTCTCATCCTTCTTGGTGTTCTTCTTCTCTCTAGTTTCCATTTGCTTCTTGATTCTGTCAATGCTCCGAGGCGGGTACCCATATGTGTTTTTGATGTTAGCTTTCTCCTCTTCCTTGTCTGTGTCTTCAGTGATGATTTTATTTTTTCTGTCCATTAAAGTTCTGACTACGCCCAATTTCAGGTGTAAAGTGTGGTGGGACGCAAAATAGGTATTAGCGGTGTGTGTGACTTTACGATACACCAACAGTTTAAGAGAGCCACCATCCAGACGAACGATGAGGGTGTCAAGGAATGGGATCTTCCCATCTTTCTCCTCCTCAAAGGTGAACTTTATAGAGTTCGAATCGTCGATTGTGTTGAGATGATCCGTGAGTGGCATAGCTCTGTCTTTGCTGATAACCTCCAAAATGTCATCCACGTACCTTTTCCAAAGCTTAGGTTTGCAGTTCAATGGTGCCGTAGCGATAGCAGACTGTTCAAGATGTTCCATGAAAATATTTGCAACTAGCGGTGAGACAGGACTGCCCATGGCTGCCCCCAAATAACTGTCTAAAGATCTTACCTCTGAAGGTAAAATATGTTGTGGATAAAATGAAGTCAAATAATTGGCCCACGTCATCCACCGACAATATTGCCAATATTGTATCCAACATCATGAACACGGACGAGGGGCAATACAATTTGATTCACGCATTTGACGATCTTCTTGGAAAACAAACTGGCAACCGCGTTGCTAAGCAATCAGTATCATCAGCGGTAAACAGAAGATCGTCACAACAACATCAGTGTTGAGACTTCGAAAAGTCCACAGTGAGTACTGATTTATTGGATTTGAAATATGAAATCTCTTCATTTATTTATCAACAACAGTTTTGATGAAAATGATCAATAATGGTTTTTCCCCTTAAACCTTGATCTATATCAAATGATAACATGATAAAAAGAGAATTTCATTTTTATTTGCAAAACTCGCTAGCCATCCTTGCCAAAAAATCGTGCCGCTTTCATTTATGTGTCAAAACAATCTCTGCCATCTTTACACATCAAAATGAATTACCGCAAATAGTCAAGTTGTTTCAAAATAATTGCCATTCCTTTTAGTCACCCTAACCATACATATCATAAACAGACAAAGGCGTTTCATGCTAACGTGTATTCCTAAACTAACAGATAAAAGAGGTTTATAGGGTGTTTCCTATGATATACCGTGCACAAAGAGGAGGCGAAATAACGGATTATATTCTTCCTATTCGTTCGTGTAACCAATTATAATACGATGCGTGAAACACAAGTTGTCAGTAGGTAGTGCTTATTTCATTGGCATCTTTGAATTGACAGTGTTTAAGTTAACAAACACAGGTAAGACGGGGGAGACCAGGTCAGACTGTGAATATAGATAGAAGACTGCCATAGATAAAATAACAAAAGTCGATGTAAGTTGTCGTCAGGGGCGTAGCCAGCTTTCTTGGTCGGAGGGGGGGGGGGCAAAATAAAATTTCGGGGCACGGACGAATAAAATTGCAGTTGCATCATACAATACATAGAGACTGTACGTATGTGAGCTTCCCGAAAAAGGCCTTATTGGGATGATGTGCGCGCATAGCGCTAGAAAATGGTATTTTACACTATTTTCGCCCAATATCCGGCTGAAAAGGGCTTTATTGCTACAATGTGCGCTCGTAGCGCGGGAAAATTTTGTGTTTTACACTATTTTGCCCCTGAATTTTACTAGAGAAGGGGCTCCTTGCCCTTTTTCTCTTCCTTTTCCCTCCTCAGTTTCTCTTTCATTTTTTGTCAGAGGGGCACTTTTTCTTTCATTTTTTTGCTAGGGGGCATTGTGCCCCACCTGCCCCCCTGGCTACGCTACTGGTTGTCGTTACCTACTCTTAATTGCATAATTGTCTTTACTTCACTTCCTAAACCTATGCATGCTAAGTGTAAATTAATTATTAGAGTAGAGCTTGTTACAGTTCGGGTTGATAGCAATAGTTTCATATATAGTTACATTGGAGCAAATAGTTGAAATAGATATAATGCAATAAGAAAAACGAAATGAAATGATTTTAACCATCAACGTACGTAACAACTCCGAGCTGTAGAAAAAAAGTTATTTTACATTTATTTTTGTGGTAAAGTAGTAAACACGTGAGAAAGTGGGATTATGTATTTGAAAGATTGGGATTGTACACATGTGTAATTGTATGTATGTCTAATATGTAGACTTCTCCGTAGTCCATTTGCCCATTCTGCATAGTCTGGCTATTAAATTTAAGCATAAAATTCTGATTTAATTTGTGTACAATTGATGGCTTTTCACGTGTGATCTTTTCAGTCACTGTACTACCTGTTTAGCTTCCCAAGTATTATATTTACCCGGACTTTCGCGATCAGTAAACTGGTAGATCCAAAAATCTGAATTTTTAGTAAGTGACCCTCCGATAATTATGCAAAGATATGTTGCATTCAATGACATATGTATACTTTACTTTTACTATCACGAATTATAATAAACTTTAAATGACCATTAATTGAATATTCAATACTTTAATTATGATAAACATCAGTATAATGTCGAATTCAACTGCATGCGTTCATCATGATTAATAACATAATTTGTATTTATCAGATATCGAATATGGCATAGTCTAATCTCTATGTGGGTATTTGTGCAAGAAAAGAAAAGTTGTTTATTTGACCTTCACCGATCGACCCTTATTTTGAAAACCAGAAAAACAGTTTCAATATACAAAAGAATACTAACCAACCCTAATTTCAGAAATCAAGAAAAATGTATTTCTTTATTTCAGAAATTGGACATCGTGAATTATTACACAAAACAATTTTAAACCACCTTTCGCATCACATTTCTTAACTGTTTAAAATACTCATATGAAGTGATACATTAGTGATATATCCCAATTCACGCATATTTAGGCTTTTATATATATTAAGATTTATCAAGCTACTTATGCATGTAAAACCATATTACAACCAACCAACTGGTTTTGTGAACAAGCAACTTTTTTTTCCTAAATGTATGAGGTATATAAAAGTACTAGTGACTGGTCAATTCTCTGAGAAATGAATTTCATGACGTTTATTGACAGGACACTGCACTCCGTTTCACGAAAACCGTATTATTTATTTATTGTCCAAAATGAAGAACTGCAGTATAAACATCGGTTTAAAGAGTGAAGTATTTGTCAATTGACATAACCTATGCAGGTGACGCCTGCAGGTACAGACTTGACATTTTATAGTATGGAATATTTTTTCGCAAAATACCAAGACTGGTTTGGAAGGGGGTCCATGAATTTACATTTTGGTTCTCATAATGTAACGAATTTACCTAAAATGGTGGATTTATATAGGGAGGCTGAGCTTTGTGGGGGACACAATTTCGGACTATATGCAACATTGTTCTGTTATGGTCAAATTTATAGGGGTTTGAGGTGATATTTTCTAAACTTCGTCACCAATTGGCATTCATCACAGCTGAAATACACTTGCAATGTACCAATTTTTTGGACATGCGAGGAGCTTAAAATATGGCTTGTAAAAGTGGTGCGTACTCAGAAAGTTTGAATGCCCCCCCCCCGGTCAAATGTTATAAACTTACGGTACAAAACAACTGCGCGGATTCTTAGTTGACCAATGAACTCACGCTGTTTCTTTGTGTACAGTAAGTGTATAACATTTGGCCCCAGGGGGCCATTCAAACTTTCTGAGTGCGTACCACTTTTCAGAGCCATATTTCTAAAGCTCCTCCCACTTTCAAAACTGGTAGATTACAAGTGCATTTCAGTTCTGACGAACACTTATTGGTATTTAGGTTTAGTAAATATTACCTCAAACCTCAATAAATTTGATAATATTAGAATAATGTTGCTCAAATTCAAAAATTTTAACCCCACAAAAATCAAATTCAGTTTCCATAAATCCGCCATTTTAGGTTAATTCACTACATTATGAACACTATAATTTAAACTAATGGAAAGCATATTTTTGTCAAACAATATTTTACACCATCGTCCTACACACCCCAATAAATATTTATCCCGTGCGGTTTATGCAGACCCCTTCCAGACCAGGTTTGGAATTTTGCGAAAAAATGTTCCAAAAATGTCAAGTCTGTAATATAGCAGCTGATAAACCTACATAAAACATGTCACACAGAAACCTGTTTTTGAAAATTATTTTAATTCGTGTTTTTTTTTCTCATTCTTCTTTATTTTATTATTTGTTATCGTTTGCCACTTGTCACATATAGACCATTTTAAAAAGACGATAGCTTCACAGGCGCAATATTCAGTTCAACGGTTTCAGCCTCATCAGTTTTTGATCGGACCTTAATTTTGTTATCCAACAAGATGTAACTACCACGAGTACAACACTGTGGGGAACATCAAACAAGGATAGAATTTAGTGGAAAAATTGTAAGTGCAAGATGTAAGCAAGAATAAACGTATAAAACAAGTAGGATGGGTATAACGAGATAACAATTGAATATATGAATACAAAACCCACCCAAGTCCATACGTTGGCTAAATTGAGTTAACCATGGAAAATTGTTGCTCTACATAGGCCTGTCATATGTATGAAAGAACAACTCAAATTTATCCTCTGTGTCTATTGAGCATGTGAAAAATAGCATGTATGAAAGAACCACCCAATTCCATGATTTGAGTCTTGTAACACATTGATTGAAATCCAGTATGTATAAAAGTCCACTTGTAACACATTCATTGCTGGAGAGTGACTGATGAAAAAAAATGAGTTTAATAAAGGAAAGTGTGTGGTTTATATTACATGGCAGAATGCCTATCAACATTATACATACATACATGTGTGCTGTATTTGGTATTATCTTACTACTGGTAATCTCATTCTAACATTGTTGTCTTTGTATATGATTCAAAAAACCACCCAAGTCCAAAATTTAAAATGAACCCGACGAAGTCCCTGACCTGCTAATCGTCCTTCCTAATACAGGTTAATCCACTCATTTGCACGTAAAACTTACCATATTGACCAGGTAAATCTAACTGAAGGAATTAAAATGATACACAGGTTTTTCTCTCAAAATCACTTCCCATGGACTTGGGAGGGTTTTGTATTCATGTATTCAATTGTTTGGTACTACGGAGGATCGAACCTTTACCAACTGGTTTCCAGCGTACTAAACTAAAATGTTAATGCTTATATTTGAAAACTTTTGCGCATTATACGAATACCATTCATGCAAAAATTTATTTATTCTTAGTATTACAAATGTAGAAAATTGTAGATTTTCAAGGTTGATTTATTTCCGTAAAGCCTTAAGATCTGCACAGAATATTTCTCGCTGATGCGTGCTTTTTCATCCAGCAATTTGAGGTGTCATGCGTACGTTTATTTAAAGCGAAATGTCTTGTTGCCAGAGTGACTTGTCAACAAAATTGCTTTGTGCGTTTGTCAAATCTTACACTGGAGGAAGTGTTTTACTCAAATGCAAATTTGCTTCACTCTTGTTGGTTTACCACTATAATTCTCACAGGTATGCAGGTTAATTATTGTCTCGTACTGTGTGGGTAGGCATTTATCTGTCATTGTACGACTGGTTATTAACCGAAATATAAATTAATGCAAATTAAACGCTCTTGTATTATTTAATCAAACACTTTAATTCAGAATTGTTGTCCAGGGACTTCGTCATAATTCTGAACAGATCGACCGTTCCACAAACATGATGTAATACAATATAATTATGTAGCATAATATAAATATTTTAAATTCAATATACTATAAATACTAATTTCATCCCATTTGAGTTTATTTGTGAGTGTGTGAGGTGTGATGTGTAGTGTATTTGTTTAGATTAATCTACTCGTTCTAAAAATGTGCGGCCCTGTTCTAATTTGCAACTAAGTGAACTGCAATTCCTGGAAAGACGATATTACTAGTAAGTTTGTCTAATCCATGTACTGTATTCTATTTGAATCATAATAATTTACATATTGTTCAGTCATAACATTGATTTACACAAATATAGATATAGTTTAATAATAAAAGCGTGTGTTTGCCTGTAAGTAATTGTATTATGCGGGAGTGTGGTGGGTGCAGCTTATGAGGTGGGGGTGTTTGTTGATACCCATTTTTTAATTTAGGCCTTGATGTTTGTAAAATATTGTCCTTATAATTCTATGAAATCCTATTTTACACTAGTAGCATGTTTGCTGTGTTCGTGGTGAAGATAAAATTACAAAGTGAATTTATATGTTCCATTATCCCTGTCCGGCCCAGCTGATACTTTTCCGAGAAAGTCCGACCTTGACTTCCCTGCCATTATATTTAATACACGATATGGTAATCAATCTAAAATGCAACTACGTATATGGTTTTTTTTACAATAAGGAATTGAAATATATGCAGCATGGACTTAAGTTTATTCTCGGAACAAGGAACTTTAATTTAAAACCATTTCCTGAACTAGACGTCCTATAACACTCTTTAACAATGCTGAAACCATTTTCAAAACACTTCATGGCAAAAATAATAACAGCTCAACAATTTATCATAAATTTATTACTTAAATTGAAAATTTAAATATGTACTATTTTACACCTATATTTTTACAAAATAATTTATTACAACCTTTGCGTTTCACAAGAGGAATGGTATGGGTTGTAGTTCGACATAGAGGATTGACATAAAGGGTGTAATTTCTTTAGTATTTTCGGGATATCCTTGACATGGGTCCCACAATTTTCGACAGAATCTCTGCACTGCACATCTCCGTAAAAAGGACATGTCTGCTGATTGTTCCGGAAAGTGTAACTCATACATATTTTTCAAGCATGATTTCATTTTTTAAACAACGCCATTCTCTTGTATAGGCCTATACCTCCTCCCAACTCTCCATTATGGTCCATTTGGCCACTGTATATTTGTTTCACGTTTGCATGCAGTCATTAAAGTCACCCATAATCATAAAAGACACATAGAACGTATAATGGTCGTAAGCAGATGATGTTGAAGCAGACACATTTGTGTGAGAAATAAATGCAAGCAACAAATAATCTTGCCACACTTTTTGCGGGTAAACTTAATTTAACCCACAACACTTCTAGATCATCAGGAACGTTGTCAGATGGTACTATAAGCAGTCCAATTTCATGTAGTTCAATTGGTAAGGCGCTATGATAGACTTAGATGCATGGTGTATGGGTGACTGTACGAGACTCCGTCCGCAGTGTCTCTTCTTGCGTTCAAAGTGAGCTACACAGATTGAAACTTTCCTGGACCCCTCAGGGAGCTAATCCTTGCTGCGGTATGCTATATTTTGTTAATCCAATGTGGTTATATCGGTTTGAGTCGTTTTGGATCATGGGATGAATGAATCTTTTATTTTCCCTCCGAATTACATTAAGGGCTCTGATAAGGGCAAACTTAAATTACAAGTAACTGGATAGGAGAAGCGACGAGTTACCCCAAATCACAGCCACAGGTAATGACTGGACCGCAAGGTGTAAATTTGTATTTATTTTGGAAGGTTCATGTTTGCTTTAAGTTTTGAGACGTTTTCCCCGAATTTGACATTTCTTGTGATATTTCAAGAAAGCGACATACCAACAACAAATCTTTGGACACATACTTTGTTATTGTTAATACAGCTCATTTTCGCATACCTACATTACCAATAGTTTTGGTGATTTAGTAATATTATATATTTTGTGACTGCATTTTGGCGTTTCTAATGCGTTTTAAGCTTACCGTAAAATTAACGCTGATATCTGGATATGCTCCATTGAGAAATTATTGTCTGATGGTCGGCTATTGCAGACAATAGAATGCAGATTAACTCGGGATAAATGTCATATTCCTCTAGGTGGGCCTCTTGACGATATAATTACTTTGAATTCATTGTAACAACATCAAAATTTACCTCTGCGTGGATGCATTCGAAAAAGCTGTAGTCTTCGACTCCGTATCAATATCTCAAAAAAGGACACGACTAGCGAGTATGTTTTATATTTCCCGCATGAATGCTTGCATCTACTTGCTTATACTACACCTCTTTGTATACGTTGGTTGACCATAATAATGATTTATACCAAAATGTTATCAGACCTGTGCTGTGATTGGCACCTGCATGAAGTATCTCTTTGCATAATGCCCTACCGTTCAGCAAGCCGACTAATGACTGACCTAGTTAGGCTTGATTGGACACTGTCACCTGCTATAAAGCATTCAATTAAAGCATTGATATGACCTGGTCACTACATACTCCTACAGGGAACACAGTAGTTGGATCATTTAGTATAATTTTGCTGAACATTTTGATATTCCAATTAAAGTATCTGTTTCAAAAATAAAAGAAACAAACACACACTTGGGCAAAAAAATACGCAAATACATCTTTATGAATCCTAAATGTTGACTCTAGTTATGCTTGGTTGACACATGCTTGTGACATCATGCTACGCATGCTCAATAATTTATTATTATCTTTTTGTAAAGCTGTTCCCATACAAGAAAACAAACAAAATAACCTTCTGAAATTGCAATCTGGTAATAGTAGATTGAACATTGAGCAAGTTTTTGATATTGTTCTCTTTTTTGAGCCAAGATGATTGAATCAAGATTATATTCTCTTGAGCGCTATTTACAACGAAATTTTGTCTCTATTTCTTCATAAGGATACAAAAGTGACAACATCAAATACACTTGATTATCTCGAAAATTCTGATGCTATCTGTGAAGTTTTTATACGAAAAAGTTAATTACCTTATCTCATCCAAGATTATATTTCAAGGAAGCATTGTAGACGGAATATTAAAAAACAAACCATTACACTCTGCTTATAATTATATATACTATTATACGCTATGTGTACAAGGTATTCAAGGTATTGAAAGACCAAATTACCAAGTCTGTTCTCATGTCATCTTATTCCATCTTCAACTCGAGACATGAGCCAAAGTGGAATTTCCAAGAAGTCATATAACTGTTTTCTCCCCGTCATGATGTATTTCCTCATTGTTTATGTGTATATTTGCTGTTTGTAATTGTGTTTACCCTTGTCTGAGATCGGTATGGATATCAGTTGATCTTGGGGTTATATGTTCTTCTTCTGTTGGTTAATAAAGATGATTAAATAAAAAAATCCCATCATAAGTGGAAGCCAGAAGACGAGTAATGCAAAACATATGCATTTGTTACGTTACAACACACAAACGTGTGGTTTTTGTTGGGTATCATCGACACAAATTTGTCAATCTCTTCTGAGGATAGCGGATTGTATACCTCCATCAAGTAATCACGAAAATAGCACATAGGTTACTGATAGGAATTACATTGTATGCTATGAGTATGATTTTATACCATTAAATGAAGACCGGTTCGGCGACGCTGTTGTTATATAATATCTAACATTCCTAATAATATATGTCGGATTTTACCAGCCGTGTCACCCCCCTCCCCACCACCACCACCAAAACCACCACCACCACCACCACCACCACCACCAAATAGTGAATGATGTGACATAGATTTTTAGTTACTAACGGGAACCCAAAGATAAAGTATCTAGTATCCGGGCAGTGACATCTCGTCTACACTAATCAGTCAAACAATTATTAGGAGAAACTCATCATCAAAGAATTCCAGCCAGCCAACTGACAATGTCATGACCGTAACGTGTATACCGATCTGCTGATATACTGATCACGTAGCTAGCTAATACTGAATGCAGGACAAAATCAAAATTGGAAGTTTATGCTTGTCGCAAGTCACATGGAGTGGGAGTTGTATGAAATTTAGATGCATTCACTTGCTTGAGAAAAAATGGTAGTTTAAGTAGAATATCGACAAAAGAAAAAGAAAGCGCTATTAAAATCAGAACTTGTCACTCAAAAAAGTGATTGTGCACGCTTAGAAATGCATATATCAAAAGTACTGTTCTCTTAATCATACATGCAAGATATGTAAGTTTATATATTTTTGGAATTGCAATTTGTCAAGGATGTGGAGAAAATCATACAAAAAATGGCTTTTTATTATTGACCAAATAAGGCCAATATTGGTCAATATTTTAAAAAACAAAGCCAATATCCAAAAAAATTAAAAAAAACCAGAAAAGTGGTCCTGGAATGCAGTGTCCAGATTATAAAAACACACCAAAGTCAAATTTTAGATTTTACAGGCCTTGACGTTTGAGGCGAGCGATCGGTCTAGCTCGTCACCGCTCTATACTAGTGAGCGACACTCATACTAAATATCGGGTGTAACGTAATTTTACGATTGTTTAAATCGTCTAAACTTGCGCGTGAAGTTATGCAACCAAATGTCTTGTAATTTTAAGGGATAATTATATTTTTAATCCTTTACTGATTTAGCGTTCAATAACTTCATAAAGTTGATTGATTACTTGGTCACTCCATTTAAGTGGTAGTCACTTACTATTATTGGTCGTTCATTTAACTCCAATTGAGAATCGTTCGGTGAAGACCTTGATCTTTTCAGCTTTGATGGCGAAAGCTCAAGTTGTGAGTAGATCCGAGGTGGGTGGGGGATAAATCCCTCCAATATTTTGCTGGGGGGCTGGTCCATAAAATCATCCCCCAATGTTGACGCCTGTGTGTTGTTTTCTGACCAAGTTAATCACATATTTGGCCATTTTAGCCCCCAAAAGTGCAATTTTTTACGCGCTTCGCGCGTATTTATTCCAGTCTTGCACCATATTTTATCACTTTTAAAAGTTTTAATATGAGTTTTTCGTACCGGTATATAAGAAAACTATTTTAATTTGATTTTACCACGATTGTTATTTTCTGTTTCCCAATATTAATATCGTGTTATTGTTCTATACTAATTATTACATGTATCTTCCTGGTTACAAAACACAAACATGTGGTTTTCGTCGGATATCATCAACAAATATCATAATTTACTTAAATACCCACGACAAATGTGTCAATCTTTTCCTGAAGATAGCGGATTGCGGTACTACCTCCATCATGTCCATGTAAGCAATCACGAAAATAGCACATAGAATACTGATAGGAATTACATTGTATGTTTAATATAAGTATGACTTTATACCATAAAATGAACGCAGGTTCGGCGACCCTTTTGTTATAATAATATTTAACATTTCTAATTCTACCTCCCCCTGCCAACCAAATAGTGCATTGATGTGACATAGATTTTTTTAGTTACTAACGGGAACCCAAAGATAAAGTATCTTGTATCCGGGCAGTGACTTGTCGTCTATACTAATCAGTCGAACAATTATTATTAGGAGAAACTTATCATCAAAGAATTCCAGCCAGCCAACTGACAATGTCATGGCCTTAACGTAAGCTGATATACCGATCACGTAGCTAGCTAATACTAAATGCAGGACAAAATCAAAATTGGAAGTTTATGCTTGTCGCCAGTCACATGGAGTGGGAGTTGTTTGAAATTTAGATGGATTCCCTTGCTCATAAAATTGAGAAAAAACGGCAGCGTGATCCTAGAACTACGATGCTGGTGGGGGTTGTACCACCCAAGATTTGTTATTCGTCATAAAAAAGCACGCGTTTACGCCCAAATGACCTCGTAGATGACCTCATGAATCGTAGATACATCCTTTGCGCTCATTTTGGTGATAAACACCAGCACCTTATCCGGGGGTATGATGGACCATGACCATATGGGGGGGGGGTGTAGTGAAGCCGCAATGATTTTCATTTCACTCTTGTTTAAAGAGCTACTGACTATTTACTTGTTAGCATTTTTGTAGAATTTTTATCCAAAAATTTATTTTACTTATACTTTTGTACATAGCCAGAATTTCCGAAATTGCATGGGCGCCCTCACATTATGACGTCATAGTGGCATTATGTGGGGAATGTTTATACTTATTGTGGTATCACTGGATATAAGAGACCCATAGCTATACATTAGTACCAAATATAACGGTATATGACGTTTACAATTGAAAATTTAGGGTTCGCAACAACCCCCCTCTTCGTAGTTCATGCTACAAAATATGGCTCAGTAGTTCTAGGGTTAAGTAGAAGTATCGAAAAAAGGAAAAACGCTATTAAAATCAGAACTTGTCACTTAAAAAAGTGATTGTACACTCTCAGAAATCCATTATATCAAAAGTACTGTTCTCTTAATTAAGACATATAAATTTATATATATTTGGAATTGCATTTAGTCAAGGAATCTAAAGGTAAACACAGATTTGGAGAGAACAAATGTGGAGAAAATCACACAAAAATATGTTTACTTTGAATTATTGACCAAATAAGGCCACTTGTGGAATAACAATGGCTTTTTTTAGCCAAAAATTGTGAAATTCTGGCCTTATTTGGTCAATAATTAATAATTATAAGCCAATATCTAAAAAAATATTTTAAGCGGTCCTGGAATACAGTGTCCAGATTATAAAAAAAAACCCAAAGTCAATTTTAGATTTTACAAACCTTGCCGTTTGAGGCGAAGCGATCGCTCTCATTCTCACACTAAATATTGCTCGCTGCGAATCACCCAAAATTGAATCCAATTACATTAACGTTTCAGCATAATGTATTTTATTTATCGCAATAAAACTGAAATTAGCCTTAATCCCTGAAGCATATAGTGTATAAGTGTTTCATATTGGTACGAATGACCTTTCACACCTAGAGAGTGATTTGACCACTCGCCAAGCATCATGCTAGCGAGTGATTGACCACTCTCCTTTAAAATCTAGACGGCAAGGATGCCGGAGTAAATGCTAGCGTGAACAATAGCCCATGAGTATTCACACATGTCAAGAACTTATATAGGTACCTAGGCACTATAAAAGAAAACCACACGGGCCAATCAGAGGTTCACAGCAGCTTAGAAACAAGAATGGGTACAGACATATGAAATACAATGCTTATGTTCTCTGCTCTTGAAGGATGGTGCGCTGTTGCCAGATATGTCTCAGACTACTCCATCTGGTAGGCTATTCCAAACGTGAACTGCAGTGTGAATGAAGGTCCTGTCAGTAGATATGGTTCTAGAAACTGATATTGTGAGAGCATGGCAAGGCATAGCTCTTTTGACTGCAAATGGCTTTGGTAGCAGTGCCTTCAGATCTGGTGGGCCCAAGCTGGTGTGCATTTTTGTAAAGGACTGTTGCTGCAGCCACTTGATGGAGAGATGTGATGTCCAGCTCTGTACGTGCTTCCTCTTTGCTCACGCCTATTATTCGGAGGGCCTTCATCTGAATAGAGTCTAGTAATCCTAGAGTGGTGGCGCTGGCAGTCATCCCAGACCGTGAGGCATATTCCATCACGCTGCGAACTTGGGCCTTGTAAACGGTTGATTTGCCTCTGACATCAAGTTTATTTGCAACTCTCCTCAGGGCGCCCAGCTTATGTCCTACTCTGGATGAAATGTGCTTTGTCCCGGTCCAGGTCGACCGTGGCTCCCAGGATCTCCAACTCCTCCTTCTGGGGGCTTGGTTGGATTCCTCTTTCTTGATTTTGTCATTGCCTTGCATTTCGATGGCTCGAAGGTCACCTTCCATCTGTCTGTCCAGATCCCCATTTTCTCCCTGTTCAGGCCAGCTGTAACGACCTCAGGGGTGTCACTGGATGTAATCTTGCAAAACAAGGTGAAATCATCTGCGTAGAGACAGAGAGCAAAAGTGGGTCCAATATTGACCCCTACGGAACAGCATTGATGGAGGAAATACTTGATGACTGGCCAGATAAGACAACTTTGATGGGACGATCTGTCAGGTAGCTTCAAACCCAGGTGAGCAGCTTGCCGGATACCTCTTTTTGCCATGAGTTTCTATTTCTATTTCTATTTCTATACAAATACTCAGTAAAGTTGCCGAAGCAATATCACGCTGAGAAATAACATGGCACTGGATGAAAAACAAATACTACACTACAAAACTACAATCTTAAATTACCTTACTCTACACCCTTAGATCTACAAGTGCATTTTTGAAACCATTGATATTTTGAATATTGAGTATTGAAGTTGGCAATGAATTCCAGTCTAGAATGGTGCGTGGGTACAAAATTATTTGTAAGCATTGCTTTTGGGTCCCATGACTCTGAACTTGGCCGGATGATATTAGCGGGTTTGGGATGCTGTCTGATTCTGAACATAATCCGGTATGGGAATGGCAATGAGACCTTGTTTGATTTTAAACATAACGGTTAATCGTGATTCCAGTCTTCTTTGTTCAAGTGTGGGCCATTCAAGTTGGTGCAGTATGTTTGTCATTGTACCTGGTGATTTTTTGTAATTTCTGGTAACAAACCTTGCGGCTCTACGTTGGACCATCTCGATTTTATGCGTATCCGATGCTGTATGGGGGTCCCAAACGGAGCACGCGTATTCAAGCAAGGGTCTGACCAGAGCAAAACACATCTGTTGTTTTACCGCTACTGGACATCTCCATAGATTTCTGCGGAGGAACCACAATGCTCGGTTTGCTTTTGCTGTGATATTATTTATGTGATGAGACCATTTCACATTGTATGTCAATTCAACTCCAAGATACGGATGGTGTGAAACGGATTCCAGCTGATCAGATGCCATCTTGTAGGTATGCATAATCGGATTTTTCTTGGTAGTGACTCTTAAAGTTTTACATTTCTTTGTGTTGAAAGACATTTGCCACATGTTTGCCCACTCCACCAAGGTATTTAGGTCAGACTGAAGAGTCTCAGTATCCATTGGTGACTTAATAACTCGGTAGAGTAGGCAATCATCAGCAAATAGTCTTATTTGTGTTTCACTGTGAATACTGTCGGGAACTCCAGATTTTACATGAACTGGTTCAGATGTTTTCCCCTCAACGACGAGCAAAGACCAGGTCTTGTCAAATGCTCCATTGACATCCAGGGCAATCAGATGCACTTTGTTGCCTCTGTCCAGGAAGTTGGACCACTCTTTGGTCAGAATGGTAAGGATATCAGCTGTGCTGTGGTGTGGCCTAAATCCAAATTGTTTATCTGATATCAAATCAAACAGTGTCAAGCCACTTCAAAGATTAACTAACTCTTACAATTTTTCATGGAACAAAATACACATGGAAGGACGTGGGCTTCTGCTGTGTGATACTGGATACCCAAACATAGTTCTTGTTGTTAATTAACTTTTATCCTTGCATTATTGACATGAAGGCAGATTGTTGTGAATAAAATGAATGCAATTGCTAAGTGCATAACTAACTCAAAGACTATTTTGAGTGACATTCTTGAAACAGCGCCTGCATCCCGGACTGCATAAATGTTGAATGAAAAGGAAAATTGTGTCCATCTTAACATTCAAAGCCAACGTAAGGTGCTTAGGTGAAGGTCACGAAAATGAAAGAGTAAAATCAGGATTGGGGGAATATGCTTTGCGGCATAAAATAGTTCAGCGTCCTCACACAAAAAATATTTCTGATTAGAGTTTACTTGTTTCCAGCTATATCATGCTTATCGCTTAAATAATAAATCCATGGCTATTATACTAACATTTTATGCTCGGGGGAAAACGACAAGGGAAAAAAAAGGAAACATTGAAACATTCCGCGGATGTTCTGTGATCAAGTTAAGGTATCTCATATCGCATTAACAATGCAACTATTGCTATCATTTTTTAAACACTGCAAAGGTGTGAAAATTAAACCAATACAATCGAAAAGCCTATGTTGAATTTTAATCAGACATTTTACGAAATTAATCAACAGAAATGAAAGAAAGACAATGCATAATATTGTTTAACAATACAATAAGCCAATTTCAAAAGTCTAAAAAAGGTCGGTCACTTACGATCTTGGAAAAAGTCTTCGACGACTTGAGTGTAAAGAACGGAAAACTGTCGCCCCCGTGCAATGTTGAGAAATGCCAATGTCTTCATTGTTTCCCCGATGTGTTCCAACATTGATTGATGGGAAGAGGGGAGGGTTAAAGGCACATTCTCCGATAAAGTGTTCAAAAGCCAAATCTGTGTCGCCCATAGTTTCAAGTCGTATTCGGACTTGTTTCGTCAGAAAGAAATGACTTTTATTAATATATCTAATACTTGCTTTCTAAAATGTGTGGGGCTAGAGGTTGTAACATGCCTAGAAAGTATAAAACAATAAAGCTGATTATGCATATCCATTGTTTTATATCCATTGTTTTCCTCCATGTCGCCAGCCATGGTGCGTTCCGTAAAATGTGTCCCTGTTCGCTATGCGCGCATAATAATGGATTATTGGTACTTTTAGCTGGTATCATGCCCTAATTATAAAGTATAAAACATCACAACGCAGGTTATTAAATTCTTCCAACAGGTCTTCTATGTCGCCAATATTGTTCACAGATACGTTACCATATTTCTAACCTGATGGATCAAGCAGGCTCAATAGTTATATTATATATGTGGTACATAACACAATGGTTTCAAAGTATAAAAAAATCAGGTCTATTAATGGCAAAAAATCCTCACGTTACGTTCATGTCGTCACAGATACGTTACCTAAATTCTACTCCCCTCGGAAAAACGCTGTGATAAATGAAGCCAAATACCATACCAGACTAGTACATTGGGTGATGACTGATCAAGTATGAGTATTAAGTCGGTAAGTTTTTACACTTGCACGATTAAGACAAAAGTGTGAAAGGGCTTCACAGATAGGTTACCACTGATACGTTACCACCAATGCGTACAAGTAATATTGCTCAAAAATGAAGTATTGTTGAAAAACCACCCATGCATTGTTTTGTGCTCTTAAACTTAAAGTTTACGATTCTGAATGATTTTCATAAATTCTTCGTGGTTGGAATTGTGCAATTCCCGAGACCAAACTTGAACGCTTTATCGGAGAATGTGCCTAAATCATTGTTGTAGATGTCATGTTTGTTTCCATGCACAATATACTTCATTTCCATGATCATAAGAAATTCTGCACGGAATTTCGACAGACTCCCTCATTTCAAATATATAGTTTTGGTTTCTCTTTTGTACAGAAACCAAAAATCAAGGGATTAAAAAGTAGAGCTGATCTGATCTGCAATCATAACACTATTATGCTGGGAGGACATAGTATAGGGTATATAACCAGAAGTATACAATAGCCTATTGTGCTAACATAATTATTATCATGATTGATATCGGAAATCTATCCGCGGACGACAGTTGATGCTCTCTGTCGAAGGTAGGTAGCATATTACACTCACGAGTTCTAGGCCTAGAAATCATATACATGCGCGTATACTGAAGGATGGGGTGGGGTGGGGAATTTGTTTGTTTGTATGAAACATAAACGATGCATGGAGATGATTTGATTATGAATTAGTTTATTATCCCCAGGAAGCACAACCCATACCTCTTTAAGAGGGGCTCCCTCCCTATATAACCACCTCTTTCCTAAATTACCCCTTTCCCCTCCTCCTCCCCTACATTCGATATCTTCATCTCGAGCTCTCCTCCCCTTCTCTTTCACTTCCAATGCTCTCTCTCATATGTTTCTCTCGCCCCCGGCCCATATCCCCCTTGCCCTCCAACCCCCCCCCCCCCCCACACACACACCCCCACCCCAATCTTCTCCCCTCTATCTTCTACTTTTTGCAGTAAAAATTGCTTCAGTAAAAGTCATTAGGTTATTAGAGGTCATATAATGGCCTTCCATCGATTCTGGTACATGGGATTAAGGACATGAATCGATTTTGTTTATAGCACCTATACAATTACAGTAGTGGCCCCTTTGTAATGTCGAATGCAAATATTTCGATGGTCTATATATTTTCACAGTGAAATCAGCTTAGGCTATTTCGTAGTCTCAAGCCAATGCTTTCAAACTAAATCAATGCTTTCAAATGTAGACTGTTTTGTTCGACTTCTCTGCTCGTGAATATTGCACTGCGAAATTTAAACATTTCTTTTGTATACTTAGATCAGGTAACTCGAAAATCCTGTAATTTTATTCGTCACACCACTTATAAGAAACTGAAACCAAAACCGAAACTACCTGTCACAAATGTTTAGTTTTAAACAAAAGGTAGAAACAAAGAGTTCGATATCTTGTGATTCAAGTGGTTAGGCGGGACAATAGGAAACCACGTGACCAAAACCAAAACCAAAACTAAAACTATATATTTGAAATGAGGCAGTGTGCCAAGTGTTCCAAGTACTTTCTTCCAAGATTGTAGGTAGCCTTGTATAAATTGTCTTGCAACCAAAACAAATGCAATGATTTAAAACACTATTTACATGTTAAATTTGATTATGGGATACAGATTACGTATAATTGTCGATAGCTTATGGCATAATAAAACATAATTCAAATCACTCACTGAATTGAGAGATTACTGTTACTCCAACACAGATATTCAGAGTATTAAATAGCTTATATTTCTCTAAACCACAAGAGGCAACGAACTTAGCTGTGTATTGCCAATGTTTAATACGAATTCAAGTAAGTTATTCTAATTTGTAGCTTTGAATTCAGCAGTGAGATCCTTGAAATTCTAAATGATCAACCACCGACGAACGTGACAGATATGCTGCAGTAGAAAATAAGTAGGGTAAATCAACTTGGATTGTAATAGAGTGTCTGAAATTATGTTACAACACACACATTTTGTTGCAAAATTCATAACTAAATTTAGAATTTATACACGTTCTTCTTGAATTCACACGTACCAGAGTCAGCAATTTGTTTTAAACGAAAATAAAATATAATAAACAACAATGCACGTGGACGTTTGCTCCAGTTTTCACATGGAATATGTGATAATTGTTGCCATGGTAACGTATCATCTTGTAAGGCTATTATTCTTTACTAGCTTTTTATGTTCTAAGAGAACACAAATGGTAGCAAAACAACAACAACAATAATAACAAAACGAATAACAAACGACTAGCGTTTAACAAACAAATAAGGAAAAACTATACCAAAGACATCTACATGTAGAACATTGTCATACAATCTGGTTAAATGCTTTATAATTAAAATGATGTCAAATTCATAATCGTGTAAGCTCTCGTTAGTATACAAACAATTTAAAAAAAGCTCTTTAATATCAACAGTCAACAATAATGAGCCGTAAAGTCGGCAAATTGTATTCTGAGTTACAGTATAAAACGTGCATGAAGGTCGTATTCATAGGTACCTCCAGTTGGTGCTACATGTATCTGATTTTGGTAGTGCCAGTCAAACACCCTTTAAACCAATCAATAATCATATTGTTGAAGAGGATAATAAGCTTCTCCCTATGTCTATAGAATTCTTAAATAGCTCTAGTATTTGTTGGATTTGGCTAAATCCTGTTCAAGTGGTGGGTTGCAAAGCATTGTATTTTGTATAGGTATGTATAACCAACAATTAACAATGAGAGGACATTCCTGAACACCGTTGACTTAGAGGGTGATTTGAAATGACCACCAATTATGACTGTTTGATATTTATTATTATATCACTCATACATAAATTCTAGACAGTTCATTGGTTGATTACCATTTATCATTTTTACCATCAGCCTCTCCGTGTGATAGTCTTTACCATCATAGCGCTGCGCCGTAGTGCGCTTGCGCCAAGCCGTGTGCTGACTCTTAGACTCGCCGATTTAGTTATGGGTGGACACCAAAATGTTAAGTATGTCACGGCAAAATATGGTGTTATGTTGATGACAAAATGCATTCCCTATCTTAAATAAGTTCAACAAACCATAATCCCGCTTCTAGATATCGTGTGAAGTCAAATGATATACCATTTTAAAGCTTATGATATATATTTTCTAAACACGAAATAAAACAAAATTGACCGGGCCGAATTTACAGCTGGTTTGTGGTGGCCGGTCACAAATCTAGAAAACGTTTGTAACAGCAGGTTGATCGCAACATCTTGTAGTTAAGGGTACTTGCCCATCAATTTCATTCAGGGGCGTGTTTGAAAAAACGGCACAGCGCATTAGTAAAAAGAACAAAAAATACTACAATTTTCACCAGGGTTCGAACCACTGCCAAGGCACTATGAATGCTAAAGATGCCTATTGTGCCACGGTGACTGTGCTTAACATTCGGCGATTTTCAAAGATATACATATCAACACGTTTCTAGTGTATTGAAATTCAGATTTTGGTAGGAATACAGTCATAGAAAGACATATGACTCTACTTGTCTGTTAAAATACAAATTAATTTTGATGAATTGAACTGGTACGACTATTAGGACTCGTGATAAACGACGATTAATTTTGTAATAATAAAATGAAAACGCTGGGTCATTCACGACGTCATTTGTAATTCATGTCAAAACCTGGGGAGGACCACATACATCCGTGTATACGTGCGCAATCGATACGCAATGATCCAGACAATACCGTTTGAATATACCGCCCTTATGTATGCACCTGCTTGACACATCTTGTCACTTGCGGGAAGATATACTATATGCCTACCCTAATAGCTTACAATAGACACCCCACCGTAAAGAGCTCTCTTCATACCTCACTGTGCCAGAATATACGCGCAGTGTACGTACTTTTGAACCATATTTTGTTCAAAAATGATAGGAAGGGACTGTTTTCAGCTAAAATGTTGGCTATCAGCAGATGCTCAATGATACCGGCAAGTATTGCAGAAAGCTAAGCGTGCTCTTTTTATTCAGAATATCACATATCAATGAATTTAAATTGGAAATCCAAAAGGGAAATGTCAGGTCAAAATTCTCACCTTAGAATTATTGAAATAAAATCAAACCAAATTTAGGCTCCGCAAACAACGTCCAATTATTCCCATTGGTGTTTGCTACATGTGCATATAATAAATTATGATTTGGGGCTAATTTGAGAAGAGTTAATGCCTCGAGTTTCAAAATACACCGAGTGATGTTTGTTTGATCAAAAACATCGACAATTCAAGACTCTGTAAAAACAAATCAAGAATTATCTGGGATTATTGCAACTAAGTATAATGAAAGTTATGATCTAAGCTACCATATGCATCATTAATTTCCTGACTATGATATTTAGTTTTGGGAAAAGATTACTTTAATGTTTTGGCGGGATTATTTCAACCAAAAAGAGCATGTAGCCTTAAGCAGGAACACCATCTCACGCGACAGTTCGAATACTTTTCATTATTTTACTCTCTTCTTATTAAGGGGTACTACACCCCCTCGATAAATTTGTGTCTATTTTTGCATTTTTCTCAAAAACTAATAACACAGTGGTAACAAAAGTTATGTATATTATAGGGGCAAGGAATCCAAGTACTACACTGGAATTTCAGTGTTATTTATGATCAGAAATAAGGTACCGCTAGGATGTACCTCGTTTCCTATCATATCTACTGAACCGCTTGTCTTGAGTTACTGAAATTTCAGTGTAGTATACGTAACTTATATTACCAGTGTGTAATTATTTTTTGAGAAAAATGCAAAAATAGTCACAAATTTACCACATGGGTGTAGTACCCCTTAAGTGTTCACAATATCAGCTTACAGCACTACAGGCTATAGCAATCATATATTGTTGGTCAATTTATTGCGTACAATAGTTCAATGTTATAAACATTCTTTCTCTGCTTGATTCAACATATTGTCCTTTATCATTTTTATTCAATAATGCAACAATGATTCAAATTAATAGATTAAGTTGAATGCGAGACAATGCATGATGAATGATCATCAATCTTTCGTATAAAGTCATGTAAGTGATGTCAAATAAACCTCAAATGAGAGTACGCAGTAATTCTTGGTACTTAAAATTAAAACCAGGGTACAGATTTAGCTATATTATGACCATTCCTGCTCTTAAGATAACTGTAAAGTAGAAAACATATTAGAAATATCATGGAGATGACAATTACTCTTTCTAATAAGATGCAAATTAACAAGTGTAAGTTTTTTTTGGTCGGGTTTTTTGACAAGCTTATTTCCATTGGGGTCCATTTGAATACCGGGACGGGTTGGGAACAGTCAGGGGTTAACACCCTACTCTTCTCGAAACTGGCTGTGAGATACATGTACAGTTATGGCTCTCTGCTTGATTCAACATACATGTATTGTTCTTTATTCAACGTTATTCAACGTTAAAGTGGAAGCCCCACTTTTGGTTCAAGTTCCTTAGGGAATTAGCCAAGGTTAAAATGTATCCATATAAATTCTGTTCTGTCTGTCATCAAAATAACAGGTGTAAGTCAGTTCTTCTGTGGCGAACTGGCAAGTGGGGCTTCCTGTTTAAATGTTCATATCAGAAAATTTGCATCAGATAAGTAAAAACACACTGCGTTTAAAGCACCTATTAGAGATCTCAGTTGAAACGCGGAAATTACAATAAGATAAATGATTTTACAGAAATATAGGAGGAAAATATTACATTTTAAAATTTGTAATCTAACTAATTATTTAATTAGAGAATAAACGATATGATTTTTGTTTTTTACTATCTTTTATACCGTGTGACATATGACAAGCAGGTCCAATACATGTATTTTGAGTAGTGGATGCCGGCCACTATAACAAAACCCTGTTTTATAAGGTAAAGTTAAATCGAATTCTGGAAATGAAATTTGCAACTTACATGCGACAGTTGAGTCCGGTAACTCCGAACTTCATCAGGCATCTGATTGGTCACGTGACAAACGACGGGAAAAAACCCTGTTTTATTTAGGATATTGATATTATTCTCTAAAACATGTTTTTGTGTTAGGCCAATCTCTTCGGAATTTAATACGACAAATTTCTTGGACAACGATTCTAAACCAAATTGTTTGATCAAACAAGATCAATTGGAATTAATCTATATTACGGTTAAAACCAACCGTACGATGGCTGATAATCGGCTATACACAGAGTACGATATAATTAACCTTCATGATTATAACTATTAGAATTAATTTAGAGGTAAACCAACAATGGTCTGAATCAAATATGGATTCGACTAAACACTTCCTCAAGTGTAAGTGTAAGGTTTGACAAACACACAAAACAATTTTGTTGACAAGTCACTTTGGAACCACCAACCATGAAGACAATTCGACTTAAATACACGTACGCAGGAGACTTTAGATTGCTGGAGGAACCTCACGAGTCGGTGAGAATATTCTGTGGAAATCTTTGGCATTAAGGAAATTAAGAGTCTCTTTTGACTTCTACTACCGATTTGAGAGACTAAGCATACAACTTATGATGAAGTGTGAAA
>NC_092633.1:18424219-18446719 GCF_039555335.1 Amphiura filiformis | reverse complement strand
TATTGTTTTTATAATTACGTATAAATACGTGAATTGGGATTTGTCATTACCCTATTGATTAAAATGTGTTTTAGAACGTTAAGAAATGTGAAGGCTTGTTTAAAAACCTGTTGGGTTATATTTAAAGATGTCAAAATTCTGAAATATAAGAACCCCCTTTTTAATGACTTCCGAAATTATGATATTCGGTATTTATTTGTACAGTAAAAACTGTCGGTCGATGGAAGACACAGGCAAACAGCTTGTTTTTTCTTACTGAAGTACATACATAGAGATATACACACACTTACACTCACAATTTTTATGAAAAATAATCCCACTCTCTCACATGTTTACTACTTTACCACCTAATAATATATCATCCTTTTTCAACAGCTCGGCATCTATAGAATTGATACATGTGTAACATTTTGCCAAAAGAATATATTTTTTCATCTATTGTACTAATACACAATTTACGCGATGCTAAGACCATTAATGGATATCGATAGATCGGGCTAATTGCTGGCACAAGCGTTACGAAAACAAAGCTAACTACGCATAATGTCTTGTATTTTGATAAGAGAGTTGTAATGTGTATCCTCTCAAAATTATGGAAGACTCTCGCTGGTTAGGGTGTTGGCTTTAAAGGTTTCAATAATGCAACAAAGATTCAAATTAATAGAGGCCGTCAGCGTGACGTCATATGCCGCCATCTTGTGGGTACAAGCTGTGATGGTCGTTCGATCTCCAGGGCGCACACCACTAAATAATAGAGAGATTGCGGAGAGGCGTTCACTGCAAACGCCATACGGGTTACGGATTTCTGCATTTTGCGGTAGAGCGTCATAGTCCCGTTCACATCCAAACTAGCCTCATACAGCCAGTTTGTGTCGGTCCTAACGCTCGTCGTTCCTAGTATGTTCGTGATAGCCGCATAGCGGCAGGTTCATTTTGCATACCTGCATACTGCATATTTTTAGAGTTTCTTTGTGGCGAGTTGTAAGCATCAAATGTTGCATGATTGGGCATATATCGTAAACAAAATATAAACACATGATATAAACACTTTTGTTTGATCCTTGGGCAGACATCTCAAAATTTGTGAGAGATGCTAATTAGATTGCATGACTGTACAATGCTCTGTGTCATGAGTGTGAATTAATTTTCTGGGTGTCTGATTATGATCAGTCTAAAATGATTCAGTCAGCATCACCTTAACATAAACTATTTTATTTAGCACATGTCTATCCTTGCCTCCTTGGCAAATATACAACAAAATACGCATTGTTTATGTAGATTAGTGATATCATATCCCATAATGCCTATCTTTGGCGGTCTATGCTTTTTACCCTGGTACAGGTATAAGGTGGAATGTCACACTGCATGATGGGACATACTATGAAATCCAGATTTATTCGAAATATAGTTTGTATGTTCAAAATCTAGCAGTAAACCTGAGCTCTAACATTTGGTGAAGGGATAAAGGGGGAGAGGGGTATAATTAACCAGAGGAAAAGTTAGTATCATAGGCGGATAGGCCTATATAACATGATTAATAGGGAACACAGGAACGTGGTATGGTAATTTTTGTATATGAATGAGTGTTCATGAACTATAAATGAGGTAGGGTTTTTGTTTTTACTTCAATGTAAAATTTGCATTGTTAGTAGTTTCAGTCTTTTCCTACAGAAAGGAGCATAAGCAGGCCCCTTTTCTTTTCTTTTTTCAAAATACGAGATTATGAGGATAAATCCTTAAAGTACTGCAAAAAATGTACGAAGCCTTCCTAAAGCAGGCCTAAAGCATTCCAAAATAATTTAAAAATTAAAAAAAGCTGACAAATCTCACAAATCTCAGAGGGAGAGTACGAGAACCAAAACGTGTTTTTTTTTGGCCTACAATGGTGCCATGTAATTCATAAATAGTAAACAGTTGGTGACCCCTTTTTGTTATTCAATTCTAAAGGGACTCATCAGTATAGTTAGTTCCTGTTTAATTTATAGGTTGATAACAAATGATACAGTACATTGCTTGTCTGCAATGATACATTTTTATTAATAAAAATAGGAAATGGTACTGGATAAACCATACACATGTATGGATAGTGTTTAAAGTCTGTTTGGATAATTATGTATAGCCTTGGGGACGTCCAGTAAAACTGTTAAGGTGACAGTGCATCTACTACATATCTTGGGGTGTTTTTATTTTCAAGTTATTTTAACGAAGTAAAACACACTCATTAACCTAACAAAATGAAAAATATCAACAAATTAAACGGAAGTGCACACCCATCCACCCTCTCTAGCTCTCCATGCACGCCACCACCACAAAGCTCGTACCAACATCTCCAAAACATGCTCTCCAAATAAAGTAGCTTTAATATATTTTATATACTCGCCACTAAGAAACTCTAAATATATGCAGTATGCAGGTATGCAAAACGAACCTGCCGGCCGCATAGAGTCTGACCCAAGACTACGTGTAAACGCAATTGCAATCATGATGGCGCTATGCTGAGACAAATAATCTAACGGTAATAGAAAGCACCCATTGATTCACCTTGGGTGCATCGAACCAGAGAAGATTATCTTCTTTCATCGAACTACTTTCCTCGGTATTGATATGCAAATACGACTGGCTGTATCTATAATGCTCTAAGCATTCAGTCCCGATTAGCGATATTTGAGTTTTGCGGGCTATTGGAAAATGAGTATAGGCCTATGTTCACACGTGTATGCTATTTGTCTAAATAATCTAAACAGAGTTTGGTGTTGGATGCCTAGGAAGTCTTGGTGTATATTATTCGAATAACAAGAAACAAACTCCATTATCATATAAATAATACACTGTTTACTTTCTAAAGCAAAATGAAAATAGATAATCTAATATGCCTAGTTACTACCCAGCAAACACAAATATATTACAGAAAACGTTAAATGTCGGGTTAAAGGTTATGTGAGGGTCAAGGGCATTAACAGTTTTAATAACATTCAAAAAAACCTTTGTTCTAAACTTGCTGATAAACGTTCTAACACAATAGACATTTAAAAATGATTGCCAAATGATATTTTACTATAGCATTTCGAATTTTGGCTTGAAATGTTGTTGTATTATTTTTTCAGTATAACACGAGTTTTCATGATTTGTATATAAACATACATCGATATGTTATCAAAACGTTTTAACTAAAACCAAAAACACATGCATTATCAGTCTGCCGCCTGGACAACCAATTCTTTAGAAATGCTTAGTCGCGCTAAAAGTCGATCGATACATGTAAAAATCAGCACAATTCAGAGATACACCTTTTGCTATGAAATTAATTTTCTCGGTCAAATATAAAGCAATATTTTTTTTTTTCTTCAGTAATGTCAGTTAAAAACTTGGTGCTTGGATATACATTTTTTTAAATCCTGGTGTTAAAATTAAGCATCAAATTGTGTCTTTTAGTGTGATATTTTTGATTTTTATAGGCCTTGAATTCGCCTGCGAGCTTTTTACGGAATTCATGTTTTAGCGTCTCAAACTAACATAGTTTGCTAAAGAAAGATATTTCCCACCTCTGTAAAGCACATCGTGTGGGTCTATATGTTATAGTTTTGTCAGAATTTCCGTTTTGTTTTACCCTTTTTCCATTCATGATCCGAAAATGTCAAACTAAGTAAAAGTAGGCAATGGTGAGTACTTTTATCTCGAGAGCAACCAGCATAAATAGTCGATATTTCCTTTGTTGTTATCCAGGTCAATTTTTCATTGAAAGCAAATTGCCCGACCAGCGATTAAATCCCCAATTGGGTGTTCTGGTTAAACATGATCAGTAGGAGCGCTATTCAGTATCGAAGTTACGTAATGTTACTATGTCAACGGGATCACGCGCTAGAGTAATGAACCACGATCGAAATGATCACCACATAAAGTATATGGCACTCGAAGGCATACCAAAGTAGCGTGATCCGGTAACCAAGAGAATTACGTAACCACTTCGATGCTGAATAGGTCTGGGAATTTCTTTGCTATATTGAAGTTCTGGCAACACTATAGCCATGCCGGTATTCCTATTAAACCCAGGGATATCGATCCACAATGCTAGTACTAGCCTTTAGATTTCACGTGTTGATTTAGAAATTTTTTCAGCCGACAGTGAAAGATGGTGAAATCAAAACGGAAATTCTGACAAAACTATGATATATAGCTCACGGTGATGTGCTTTAGAAAGTTGGGGAAAATCCTTCATTAGCGAACTATATTACTTTGAAAAGCTAAAAGGTTGATCCAAGAAAAAGCTCGCGGCCCGAGCTGAAGCCTATAAAATCGAATATCTTACACTAAATGACTGAATTTCAGGCCTAAGTTTAACACCAGGATTAAAACAAAAAATCAGTATCAAGCATTATAGTTTTTCCAGCCATTTACTGAAAAAATGAAAATTATTGCTCTTCATTTGGCTGAGAAAAAAATTTTACACTGAAAAGGTGTAACTCAAAATTTTGCTCATTTCAACACCAATTTCGATCGTTTGTATTGCCTCATTAAATGACTGAGTGAGCCTTGCAGAACAAAAGAATCGGTTGTGCAGGTAGCTGACTGTTATCATGTTTTAAAAAATTTTTGGAGTTTGCTGAATAGTATCCATAACCAAAACACTTTGACAGCTGTTTAATGCACAACGAAAAAGCAAGGCGAAAAATAGCGTTGCACGAACTTCTGTTCCCCGTCCCAAACAGACAATTATACCGCATTTATGCCGTAACACGACACAATCTTGCCTAAAACGCCTCTTCGCAAGCTGATTGTTGGACGGCATTTTCCACACACAAATGAATAGGCAATCTACCCGTTCGAATTCGCGTCGAAAAAAATCGAAATTTGTTCACTTCTTCTTGTCTAGATACGAGATCAAATTTTAACCCCCAAAATGGATTTTATACATGTCGGACTCTACTTGTTCTATTAGGATACTTTGATTCGTTTCATAACATGATAAACATAACATTTTTCTGCATTTTATAATGCGTTTTTTGTCATTTTGGAACGTCATTTTTTGCTACCAACCGCAACGTAATCGCCTTACGGTAATTCCACGATTGACCAATTCACAATAGATTTCACCCTCTAGAGGGCATAATAACCGATTTTCGACTAATGTAGCTTGCCGTTCGCGTTCCCGTGTCACGTTTCACGTAAATTTCGCAATCTCTCTATTCTTCCCATTGAAACACGTGTAAAAACACCGGTTTTCTTTGCTCATTTTGAGGCCTTTTGGGCTCGTTTAAAAAAAAATATGATGACCAGTCGATTGCAAATCGATGAAAGCTTAACATATGTTTCAATGTATGGGGGTCCTTCCACCTCGTTTTCCCGCTACGAGGCCGCGAACAGCGCCCTCACTGTTTTTGACATGCTCTCAAGATTGCAAACCCGATTCTGCCATTTTTAATTCGCGGACCTATTTTCTCAATAATTATAAAAATGCGACTTTTTTGGCGACTCAAATTTATGTATAGGCTTTACACTTTTATTTAAGCTATAATTCGCCACTCTTTCTGATTAATAAGTCTAAAGACCAGCCCAAAATACCTCAAAAAGTTTCTGTTTTTACCGGAACTCATTAGGGTTACACAAATGGCGCATTGATTTAGTGGTGTGCCCCTTCAAGGAATTATGATGTTCATAAAATCGAATTTTGTTATATTTTTCTTGAAATATACAATGTTTTGAGTAATACACTCAAGGTTTGAGTGCTCTGTGACATCCACATGAAGAGAAATGTCCCATCAAAGATACATGGTGCATTCCACAAATGTGCACATTTTCAACATTTTGACCATTTGTGCTTAGTTCCCTAGATTTGCATTAAATACCAATTCTCAACATAATAGTTTTTGACCGTTTATCTGCTAAAAACCGCTTTAAAATGAAAAGAAATTAGGTTTCATAATGGTAAAGGTCTATATATTAATGATTTTACAACAATCACCCCCCCCTTATAAAATAATTAAGATTTGAGAGGTTTAAAGACTTGTGCCGATTTGTCACCTTAAGACAATTTTGCTTCAAATCTGAGAAATCTTAGTTTTCTCACAATTTTTGACAGTTCTTTAACTTTGAAGACCTCTGAGAGAATAAACTTAGCGCGACTTGCATCTAAAACACATTAAATATATTCACTAACATAAAAACTATCTATTTAAATCAAAAAACCGCAATTTAATCGAAAGCCAACTTCAATTTTGGCTGAATCTCTCAAGAGCACGATTTTATGCCTAGGCCCTTCGAAGGGCGCACACCACTAAATAATCTTCCCATTGAAACACGTGTAAAAACACCGGTTTTCTTTGCTCATTTTGAGGCCTTTTGGGCTCGTTTAAAAAAAATATGATGACCAGTCGATTGCAAATCGATGAAAGTTTAACATATGTTTCAATGTATGGGGTCCTTCCACCTCGTTTTCCCGCTACGAGGCCGCGAACAGCGCCCTCACTGTTTTTGACATGCTCTCAAGACTGCAAACCCGATTCTGCCATTTTTAATTCGCGGACCTATTTTCTCAATAATTATAAAATGCGACTTTTTGGCGACTCAAATTTATGTATAGGCTTTACACTTTTATTTAAGCTATAATTCGCCACTCTTTCTGATTAATAAGTCTAAAGACCAGCCCAAAATACCTCATAAAGTTTCTGTTTTTTACCGGAACTCATTAGGGTTACACAAATGGCGCATTGATTTAGTGGTGTGCCCCCTTCAAGGAATTATGATGTTCATAAAATCGAATTTTGTTATATTTTTCTTGAAATATAAAATGTTCTGAGTAAAACACTCAAGGTTTGAGTGCTCTGTGATATCCACATGAAGAGAAATGTCCCATCAAAGATACATGGTGCATTCCACAAATGTGCACATTTTCAACATTTTGACCATTTGTGCTTAGTTCCCTAGATTTGCATTAAATACCATTTCTCAACATAATAGTTTTTGACCGTTTATCTGCTAAAAACCGCTTTAAAATGAAAAGAAATTAGGTTTCATAATGGCAAAGGTCTATATATTAATGATTTTACAACAATCACCCCCCTTATAAAATAATTAAGATTTGAGAGGTTTAAAGACTTGTGCCGATTTGTCACCTTAAGACAATTTTGCTTCAAATCTGAGAAATCTTAGTTTTCTCACAATTTTTGACAGTTCTTTAACTTTGAAGACCTCTGAGAGAATAAACTTAGCGCGACTTGCATCTAAAACACATTAAATATATTCACTAACATGAAAACTATCTATATAAATAAAAAAAAACGCAATTTAATCGAAAGCCAACTTCAATTTTGGCTGAATCTCTCAAGAGCACGATTTTACGCCTAGGCCCTTCGAAGGGCGCACACCACTAAATAATCTTCCCATTGAAACACGTGTAAAAACACCGGTTTTCTTTGCTCATTTTGAGGCCTTTTGGGCTCGTTTAAAAAAAAATATGATGACCAGTCGATTGCAAATCGATGAAAGTTTAACATATGTTTCAATGTATGGGGTCCTTCCACCTCGTTTTCCCGCTACGAGGCCGCAAACCCGATTCTGCCATTTTTTAATTCGCGGACCTATTTTCTCAATAATTATAAAAATGGGACTTTTTTGGCGACTCAAATTTATGTATAGGCTTTACACTTTTATTTAAGCTATAATTCGCCACTCTTTCTGATTAATAAGTCTAAAGACCAGCCCAAAATACCTCAAAAAGTTTCTGTTTTTTACCGGAACTCATTAGGGTTACACAAATGGCGCATTGATTTAGTGGTGTACCCCCTCCATGCGTAAGCAGTAAAATCACCGCGTTGAGGCGCGATAACAGCTGCGTGGCAAGCTGTGCGCCCTGCGCGTAGTGTCCGACGCATGAACACACAATCATTTGTACCTACAAGATGGCAAAAGACTGACGGCCTCTATAGATTAAGTTGAATGCGAGACAATGCATGTACCAAAATGAGATGAATGATCAACAATCTCCCTGTAAGTGATGTCAAATAAAGCTCAAATGAGAGTGCCCAGTAATTTTTGGTACTTAAAATTCAAATCAGGGAACAGATTTCGTTATATTATGACCATTCCTGCTCTTAAGATAAATGTAAAGTAGAAATCATATTAGAAATATCTTGGAGATGCCCGTTTCTCTCTAATAAGATACAAATTATCAAGTGTAAGTTGACACCATGTCATCTCTAATTTACTTGAGAATTTCAAATGTCAGTTCTGAATAAGTAAAATAATTTATGAACTTTTATATCATATATTTCAGGTATGCTTTAAAATAATTACTACATTGTAAATACTCCGAATTAACATGATTACGCTACATGGTTAACATGATTAATAACATGAATATGAAATGAGTTTGTGCGGCCTGATTTTATGATTTGTAAATAACGATTGCATTACAATAAAATCATAAAAGACGTTAATGTGCACACCCAAAATTAAATTGTTTGAAGTCCTTTTATAAATGCATTGAATTACTCACATCTGTAAGTATTGTATTTGTAGTTTAAACTTACAATAAACAATTATTACACCATCGAGTATTTTACCGTTTGTCAGAGAGCGGACAATGAACGTTTACAATATATCAATCTTATCTTTACATTTTATATATTTTACTTTGTTTTTGCATTTTACTTTTTATTTTGTTATCATTTATAATTTATTTCCAACGTGCAAACACGTCATGACATCCTGAACAATGCAAGCGGATGTTTTAAGTCTCTTGGGTTCTGTGCATTGTTTGTTTTGATCATACTACTTTATTGAAATACTAATAGATACAAAACACGTACCGTTGCAGATCATAAGGATAAAGTGAGAAAAATGGCTTAGTCGTACATAAACGTCACGGCCATACTCCATTCCTGTGTTCCAGGAAATGTAAATGAATGGTTGTAAAATCTGTGCTTATTCACATGCCGGGATTCCCATGTCTAGTTCGAAGCATTAAGGGACAGACTTCTCCACAATATGATATTTACCCAGCACACAGCGAGTCTGTTTACCATATTTACCCTCTTAAAAGGGTATTTCGTGATCCACAGCCTCATCCACCCCCCCCACTTTTCTCAAAAAAGTTGAGATTTTTATACCACTGAAAACGTCTGGCTACATAATGTTTATGTACCAAATATTTCTTGCAAATTAATTCGTTTCTTCAAAGATATCGTGAAATTTGAATTTCGTTCTGGTATACCAGAACGAAATTACAACACATTGTCTATGGAGCAGTGTAATACACATAATCATGCATAACTCGTAAACGCAGAATCAGAATCAACTGAAATTTTGGGAATAAGCTTTTTTCGTGGATATCTACTGAAAAATGTCATAAAAAGAGGTTGCTAGGTTTACGAAATACTCCTTTAAGATAAGTCGGTACCGGTCTTAGTCGAAAGAGGTGCAATGAGAAGCTAAGAGACTTGTTTAATTCAATTTGGGTGCGGTGTCTACAAGCACAGATATCTGTGCTATAAATCTACACAATGATGGTATTGAATGTGGGGTTCAAACCCGTAATCTTTTTAGCAGTCAAGTTAGGTGTTCGACTATGGTGCAAGAGGTTTCCGGGTTCGAACACTGCTGGTGCCTAGTACGCTCTCGTGGAAAAATTGAGCTAGCTTGAAATTCCCCTGGACAAGGAACTTACTGCTAATTGTCTTGTTGTAACCCATGCGAAACTCGGGGACCTGATCCTGGTTCCGAAATTTATTTGTGGAATGTCTAGGGTGTGCGCTCTTGCAGCAGCAAAGTCCCTGAATTGTTTGTTGTTAAATGGTTTATGGAATGATGTGGGCCGTAGTGGTCAGCGACAACCTGTAAAGTGTGCTGAGGCTTGTGAATCAACGTCTAGGCGTTGTGCCTGTGCGTAGGGCACTATAAATCACTGTGCTTTTTTTTTAAAGATCACATTACAGAGCCATAGTTAGTGCTCTCACATAATGAATCACGGGTTAATTGATCAATTCATTTTCCAGTTACCTTCAGTTTGTTGGACAAAAGCTACATGTAGACCGCCACCTAAGAGTATACAAACTTCAACAAGCTATAACAGGTAAGCTTGACATGTTACTACAGGAGACATATCTTTCCCCTGTCTTCATACGTTTCCCTTTTTGTTAATTGTATTTTCGTGTTCTTTCTTGTCTCTCCTCTTCATCCTTCTATTCACTTTCTTCTTTTTTCTCTTAATTTTCTTCTTCCTTTTTTAATATTCTCATGAAGCCCTAGCTACGCCAATGCTTTTGACCTCTTTAAAAGAGGTTACTACTTCTCGAATTACTCTCGTATCAAAATAAGAGTGCTAATAAGAGTGCAACTAGAAATTTGGTATCTCACCATGAAAGAAAAGAATCCTGTTGTGTACATTATAGCATTCACACAATCGCCACAGGCGAAGCTATGTTTTGGCTAATAATCTTTCATCCGCCGTTGTAGTCTAGTTCGAAGTGCCCAAAATATCATACAGCAGGTTTTTAACGACTTTTGAATCCAACGCTCGACACAAAAATGTCAACGAAGGAAAGAATTAGTACATGGTTTGCACCCATAAGGAAATTTCTATTGAAATCGAGATAACAAAAAAGTGTGTCGATATTATAACCATGGGTAAATTTTAAGCGATAAAAAGAAGGTATAAATTATGACTATCGTATTGCAAATGGAATCTAAATATTTGATTATCAAGCATATGAAAGTGAAGGCTTATTATATCCGATTACTATATGGACTATACTAGAAATCTTGGATTAGTGCTGATAAGATGATTATATGACGTGAGCAATTGGATCGTCAACGTGTTATAATATTGTCCATGCCGACACAAAGGTTGTCAAATTGAAGTCAACTATTAGAAACATGTCTATATACATTTCACTAACTACATTATAGTCTATTCATGTCTATAGACTGAAAGTATTCTCGTATTCGTTTTAATGATATCATTATGCCTCTATTGCGGTTTACCCAAAATGCTTCAGATGTATCCGGGAGATGTATTAGGCGGCAGTCGATGGCAGTCAGCATGTGAAGATTTATTTGAGATGCTGTTACACCTCCAAATTTTTCATAACCTTGAAACAATTTTTGTGTCGATTTTGTAATTCTAGAGTGGCACAAAGACATTTTTGTAGGAATAAAAGTCAGATAGCTTGTTTGAGCAAGACAAATCTCTGTGAAAATGTAGGTTGCCATCGAGGTAAATGAAACACGAAGGAAAAGTATTTTTGTAACTTGCATAAATGTAAGGCAACAACATTCCGTTACGTATTACAGCAGCAATCACATTAAAACTTTATAGGCCATTTTATGCAAACAGGTCGTATTACGTACTTTCACGAATAATCCTTAAAACAATTACAAAAGTAAACGATAAAACATATGTATTTGGGGTATCGTGGCACCCGATTCAATTATTTGACTTTGGTGCTACAGGTCAGTTTCATAGCCATTGGTAACTGACGTCATGACCATGCAATCACAACATTAAGAAATAGTGAATGTATATGACACGAAATCGTACAAAGGTGACATTTTTTTATGAAATACCACATTTGTACTCTATCTATAAGATATCTATTAGATAAATTCATAAAATTTCATAAAGATTTTACCAACCCCATTAATTAGTAATTTTCCCCAGAATATGCGCAAAGCGTTGTACCGCAATTATCCGAAGTCATCTGGTGATTATGAACCCTTTTACACGTGGAATGATAGACCTGTGTGAAATTACAACAACTTCAACCCTGGGTTTATAAGAAATCGTGTTAAAACGTGAAGTGCAAAAGTAAATTGCGTTGTCTCTTTATTAAACTTTATTTAATTTTACACGATTACAAGATTTATCATCTTACTTTGGTTACTTCTGTACTTTCTATGATTTCGGCCAGTGAATGCAAATATAAAAGTACTGGATGAAGAGGTTTACCAATGTAATGTGTCAGAAAACGAGTTTATGGTGGATTCGTTGACATTGATTTTAAGTGAGTTGGTATGAACTCTTAAGGTTAGCAACTATTTTAAACTGTTGCGATTTGGTACTTCACAGCATCTTGTGAATGGTAGTGGGCTTTGGTAAAAATTACATTGATCATTTTATAGCGAGTGTGTAGAAGAGTTCTAATATTGTAGGTCATGTGGTTCTTGAGTTATGTTGTAAAACTCATTTACAACAATAAATCAAGCACATTTTCAAAGCATATGATTTGTAGAATGAACTTTTGCAGTGTTATTTTTCAATAATATATTGATTTAGATAATGAAAATCGAAAAAAAAATTTGGCTACTTCGACCAACAATACATCCTCTACCCTTAAAGCCACCATTTTGGATTATCATCTGAATAATTGTTCATGCCTTTCATGTACTTGAATGGCTTAACACATGTGATTTTATTTTCACAATTCGTTAGAGATTGATAACGAAATGTGAAAAACAAGAAAATCATAGGAAATTAACATTGTCTGGAACTTTACTTTATGGGCTTATACCATTATACATCAACATGAAAGAATGTGAGAGCAATTAGTGCACCAAAGGATCCCTGCGTACAATCCACGAAATTGATGTATTCGAAGAATAATTCACATAAACCAGTTGTGTCTCGTTGAAAATTCACAAGAGTGTTCAAAATGCAAAAATAACAGTAATTAAAATAAAAGATAGAATCTATAGCCATTCGCATGCTGAAGGAGAAATTGATCAGGGGCACAGAGTATTGTTTCTTAAATAATAATAACAGCATCTTCACATCATCCACACAAGTTCTGAAACACAAACTGAGATGATTTTGGAATGCAGTGGACACCCTATATTTTTCTTATTTACCTTGTAAATATGTTAGAGGTGAAATTTAAGGTGATTTGGATTTTGTAAGCCAGAATGTGTGTAAAGTGGGTTAACCCATACAGTATTATATGGAGCTTTCCTACCCCAATATCAAGGTACTGAAAAAGCGGCATCAAAGTCCATAAGTGGAGAGTGGGGTTCAAGATCCTTCTTCAAAGATAGAATCAACATGTCGGAAAATTGGATCATACATTTTTTCTCTTGCACCTAATAATAGTCAAAAATTTTATCAGCAATTTCACTGTGCTTTGCATTGAGACACAAAGAGTCTTTCTTCGTTACATAAAGTTAATAATTATTTCCTTAAATCCTAGTTAGGGGAATTTTACCAGGCATAGCCCAATATGTCGTTTTACACGGCTGTTATTTTTTAGAAATGGCACAAAAATACAATTCACCTCGTTGTATTATAATGATTAATCTGATCTTTCTAAAATCCTCTTAAGATGTATAATTAATACTGATATGTCTACTATGTGATTTAGTATTTAAAACTTGTCGTCAGAATAACACTTTAAAGAGGGTCTATCACTTTCTTCAACGGTCACAACTTATGGTGTAAAAGATGTACACTCTAAATTACAAGGATTTAAAAATAAATCCTTAAGACTGTAGTTAGGGACCAATCAATTTTAGATTTAAAATTAATCTTATATATTTGAATTTTAAATCTTAAAGATTTAATTTTAAATCTTAAAGATTTAATTTTAAATCTAGCACTTGATTGGTCCCTAATCACAGTCCCTTGGGATTTATTTTAAATCCTTGAAATTTAGAGTGTAGAAAACTGCGACATTCATAATTACAAATTACAAGTTTATAACAATTTTGTAAAATCATGCAAGCTTGTATTTACGTAATGACAGTCCACCCATGCATATTGACTGTAAGTATAAAGTATGGGAGAGTTTGAAGAAATAAAACAAAGTCGTCTTGATCATTTTGTCAAGTTTTTGGCAAACTTATAAAAAAACAATCATAAACAGTATAACGAAAATGAGAGTGATATTGGACAATTAAGGTGATGGTAACACAGTGATATCCATGTCATAAAGAGGAAAATTAAACTTACAAGTCAAACATAACAAACATTTCCAAATTTCCTATACAAATGTTTTAGATGCATTTTATATAATCACCCAAAACACACAAGAAATACCATACACATACACAGGAGATATTGCTCCTCCCTCTATCTATACTAATAAAATAATGAGCTCTGTCTGTCTGTCCGTCCGTCTGTCCGGCTATGCGTTTCGCCGCGTTTCGCCGCATCGCTCCGATATTTCGGATATAGATAGGTATCGGGCATTCCATGTTTATGGGGTAGTTTCAAAGGTCATCGGAGGTCAAGGTCAAAGGTCAATATTTCAAACTTTGTCCGATCGGGCCCAAACTTGGTGGGTGGAATCCTTGATACGAGGCGATCGAATATATGCCCGAAATAAAATTGAGGTCAACCGAGGTCAAAGGTCATTACGCAGGGGTCAAATTTCAAACTTTGTCCGATCAGGCTCAAATTTGGTGGGTGGAATCCTTGATACGAGGGGAATATATGCCCGAAATAAAATTGAGGTCAACCAAGGTCAAAGGTCATTACGGAGGGGTCAAATTTCAAACTTTGTCTGATCAGGCTCAAACTTGGTGGGTGGAATCCTTGATACGAGGGGAATATATGCCCGAAATAAAATCGAGGTCAACCGAGGTCAAAGGTCATTACGGAGGGGTCAATTTTCAAACTTTGTCCGATCGGGCTCAAACTTGGTGGGTGGAATCCTTGATGCGAGGGGAATATATGCCCGAAATGAAATTGAGGTCAACCAAGGTCAAAGGTCATTATGGAGGGGGTTAAATTTCAAACTTTATCCGATCGGGCTCAAACTTGGTGGATGAAATCATTGCTACGAGGGGAATATATGAGCAAAATACCATTGAGGTCAACCGAGGTCAAAGGTCATTACGGAGGGGTCAAATTTCAAACTTTGTCCGATCGGGCACAGACTTGGTGGGTGGAATCCTTGATACGAGGGCTTAAACATGGTATAACAAATTCTCAATATGACAGGAACAGGAAGATTTCACCACTCCCTGCGAGGACTGCAATGTCTTCCCAGCATTCATAGCTGAAAATGATTTCCAAATTTCAAACGGATGTATAAAATAAAACTGAGGTCATCAAAGGTCAAAGGGGATCAAGCCAAGGTCATCTAGGGTCACAGGTCATATGGGGTCATTGGGGGGTCAAACAGCATTACTATCTGATGCTGGTGGTGCTCTCACGTACAGCTACAGTGCCCTCACAGCAGCAGGTACTCTAGTTATATAAATTTAAACAACCATGGAGAAACCCATATTGAATATTTATTAGACGTTTTACGAAATTAATCAAAAGAAATTAATGAAAGACAGTGCAAATTATCGTTAAAAACAGCCTATTTTGAAGCTATAAAAAGGTCGGTCGCATAGTTAGTCGCGTCTAACAACAAATTGTCTTGCAGCCATAACAAATGCAATGATTTAAAACACTATTCATTAGGATATGTACATGTTATATTAAATTATGGGATAGCGCTGATGTATATTTGTCGATGGCTTAGGGCTTTTTAAACAACATTATTTCAATCACCCACTGAATTTGGGGATTACTGTTAATTTAATGCACGACAAAGGTATTCAGCGTTTTTTAAATATAATTTATTTCTATAAACTAAAAAGGCGTCAAACTTAACTGTGTATTACCAATGTTTAATTCAAATTCATGTAAGTTTCCTGGTTTGCAACTTTGAATTCAGTAAAGAAATCCTTGAAATTGTAAATGAGCAACAACAAAGAACGTGACAGAAATGCTGCAGTAGAAAATATATAAGTAGGGTAAATCAACTTGGATTGTAATATAGTGTCTGAAATTATGTTACAACACACACACATTTTGTTGTAATATTCATAACTAAATTTAGAATTCTTTTTGGTTTCACACGTACCAGGTTAGGAAATTTGATTTTAAACGAAAAGGAAAGATAATAATAACAATGCACATGGGCGTGTGTTTCGCTTTTCACTTGGGATATATGGTAATTTTAACCATGGTAACGTATCATCTTATAAGCCCGATAATACTCTTGACTACCTTTTTATGTTTTAAAGAGGCGTGGTGTGATTTCTTATGTTCTGTTATCTATCTTATAATTATTGAATCCTACCATTAAAACAATATGTTTCCCAAAAGCCGTGTTTTGATAGTGAGAAGCAAAAATGTGTAAAACAGTGTCCCATAGGATTGTACACACTCTTCCGGTGTGGTTACCACTTTTGTCATAAAGTTGCATAAAATACGCACAAATCTGTTATAATAAATGATTTTACAGAAATATAGATAAAAATAGTACATATTTCAATTTGCAATTTAATTAATTGTTTAACTGTTATTATTTTTGCGGCGAATTGTTTTGTAAAATTGCTTCAGTATTGTTACAGATTGTTATAGGACATACGGTTCAGGAAAATGTTGCATATATTTTAATTCCTCATTGTAAAAAATAACAGCTATTTAGGAAATTGACGAATATGTATCAAGTTGAATTTATGATAAATTGCGATATCGTTTAATCAAAATAATGATATGGAAATCAAGTCGAAATTTCTCGGGAAAGTACCAGCTGGGCCGGACGGTGATAATAGAGCATACATTAACTTTGTAATTTTATCTTCACCACGAACACAGCAAACGTGCTACTGGCGTAGAAAATGATTTCATCGGATTATAATTAAGCATATTAAGAAAATAAAATGGACATCAACAAACAACATACACCCACATGAATACATCTACACACAGACAGACTCGTGTTTGTATTATTAAGCTAATTATTTTCAGTTGTTGTCAATGTTTTTATTGACAACATAAAGGTTTAAACCTATACATAAAATATCATATACATTATTATGATTCGCGTGAAGCACAGTATATGGATAAGACAAACTTGCCAGTAACATCCTCTTTCCAGGAATTGAATTTCCCTTAACTGCAATTTGGAATAGGATTCATTTTCAGAACTGTTAAAATGAATACACTTGTAATGCACACTTGGAATGCACAAATACCATGAATACACCGCCAAGTATGTATATTATTTTGTAGTTATTATTCTACATAATTATAATGTATCACACTGTTATGGAAAGGTCGATCTGTTCGGTATTATGACGAATTCCTTGGACAGCTATTCTGAATCAAATTGTTTGATCAAATAAATACAAGAGCGACGAATTTGCATTAATTTATATTATGGTTAACAACCAGCCGTACAATGACTGATTATTGGCTATCCATAGAGGACGAGACAATAATTAACCTGCATGATTATCAATACCTGTTAGAATTATTAGTTAAGTGGTAAACCAACAGCAGTCTGAAACCAATTTACATTCGACTGAAAACTTCCTCAAGTGTAAGGTTTAACAAACGCACAAAGCAATTTTGTTGACAAATCATTCTGAAACCATGAAGGCAATTCGATTTAAGTGCACGTACACAGGAGACTTCAAATTGCTGAAGGAAACAGCACGAGTCAGTGAGAAATATTTAGCACAGATTTTAAGTCCTTACGGAAACCAAGCATTTCTTTAAACTACAAGATAAATTAATACAAACAGAAAGAAAGAAAGAAAGAAAGAAAGAAAGTGAGAAAGAAAGTGAGAAAGAAAGAAAGAAAGAAAGAAAGAAAGAAAGAAAGAAAGAAAGAAAGAAAGAAAGAAAGAAAGAAAGAAAGAAAGAAAGAAAGAAAGAAAGAAAGAAAGTGACAAAGAAAGTGAGAAAGAAAGAAAGAAAGAAAGAAAGTGAGAAAGAAAGAAAGAAAGAAAGAAAGAAAGTGAGAAAGAAAGAGAGAAAGAAAGAGAGAGAAGAGAAGAGGGGAGAAGAGAAGAGAAGAGAAGAGAAGAGAAGAAAGAAAGAAAGAAAGAAAGAAAGAAAGAAAGAGAGAAAGAAAGAAAGAAAGAAAGAAAGAAAGAAAGAAAGAAAGTGAGAAAGAAAGTGAGAAAGAAAGAAAGAGAAGAGAAGAGAAGAAAAGAAGAAAAGAGAAGAGAAGAGAAGAGAAGAGAAGAGAAGAGAAGAGAAGAGAAGAGAAGAGAAGAGAAGAGAAAGGGGAAGGAAGGGAAGGGAAGGGAAGGGAAGGGAAGGAAGGGAAGGGAAGGGAAGGAAGGAAGGGAAGGGAAGAGAAGAGAAGAGAAGAGAAGAGAAGAGAGAAGAGAAGAGAAGAGAAGAGAGAAGAGAAGAGAAGAGAAGAAAGAGAAGAGAAGAGAAGAGAAGAGAAGAGAAGAGAAGAGAAGAGAAGAGAAGAGAAGAGAAGAGAAGAGAAGTCGTAAGTGATGTCGAATAGTTTAAATGTCATCCCTCCCGGTAGTCACTTATACTTACACACAGTATATTTACTTAAAATTCACATTAGGGTACATATTTAGTTAAATTATGACCATTCCTGCTCGAATATCGGTATACAGTAGAAATCATATTATGAATACATGTATCTTGGAGATGTACATGTCCGTTTCTATCTAATAAGATGTAATTTGACACCATGCACCACACTCAAATTTCGTCTCAATTTTTTTACTGGAAGTTGAGAACAATTTTACTTGAGAATTTCAAATCAGTGTTGAATCGGATGTTTGACCCATAAACTTTATGAAATTATTATATACTTATACTTTATTGTAATCACCACATTGTAAATACTCCCCCTTACACTGGTTCCGCTACAATGTTAAAACAGATAAAGCTGCAATTAAATGGGTTGATTATTAATATGAATATGAAATGAGTTTGTGCGGTCTGTTTTCATGATTTTGCAGATCATGATTGCATTACAACAAAATGATAAAAAATGATAATGTGCACACCCAGAATTAAATTATTCAATTTAATTTACCAATGTATTCAAGCACTTTTGTTTTGTGCCTTCAACATACAATTAACAATGACAGCATCTAGCATTATGCCGTTTGTCAAATCGCAGGAAAAGAAGCATATGCAATACATCATTCGCATCTTTATACATTTTACTCTCTGTATTGTGTTCTCATTTATTTCTAAGGTGCAAACACGTCATGACATCCTGAACAATGCAAGCGAATGTTTTAAGTCTCTTGGGATCCGAGCATTTTTTGTTTTTATCATTACTACTTTATTAAAATAGATATACAACACGTTCTGTCGCAGATCACAAAGATGAAGTAGAAACAATGGCTTAGTCGTACATAAACGCCACAGCCGTACTCCTGTTCCACTCCTGGTTAACAATTGTGTAAATAAATGGTTGTAAATAAATAGGTAACTGTTTTTGTTCCAAATAAACATTATTTTTCACCAGGTTCGCCGTCGCAAATAATAAATGTTTTTGTTCCCATGCCGGAGTTCCTATCTCTGGTTTGAAGCATTAGGGACGATTTCTCCTCAAAATATGCTAGGGTGGTGGTTCAACAATCACCGTACTCTGCACACAGCGAGTCTGATTTACCATGTTTACTTTCCCAAATTTAGTGGGTTATATAGAGTTACATAATTTGACTTAGGTTGAAGTCCAAAACATGATGTGTGAGGTTCAAACCTCAAATCTCAAGATCACATCACAGAGCCACCGTGCTCTTACAAAATGACATGATGTATGGCAATCTGAGGTTCAAACATCTGATCTCAATATCACATCACAGAGCCACCGTACTCTCGCAAAATGACATGATGTATGGCAATGTGAAGTTCAAACCTCTAAATCTCAAGATCACATCACAGAGCCAACGTGCTCTCACAAAATAACATGATGTATGACATTATGAGGTTCAAACCTCTTATATCGAGATCACATCACCGAGCCACCGTGCTCTCACAAAATGACATGATGTATGGCAATGTGAGGTCTACTATTTGATGTTTGTTTCAGCAATTATCTGTCGATATGATAAAAAAAACTTAATAGAAATAACCTCGAAGAACGAAAACCAATATCAACTGTTCTACCGTTTTTGGCGTACCAAACATTATTCTACACTCACCAAATCTCAATATTGAAGGATCGATTTTATTGTACATGTATAATAAATTTAGTATCAAAAGTAGGGCCGTCGTTAGAATGGTTAGGCTCATTGCTTTTTCTTCATCCTCATATCTCTTTTCTCATGTCTTCATACGTTTTCCTATCATGCCTATTATCTTCGGGATTGTCTTTTAGTTTTCTTTCTTGTGTCTATTCTCGTCTTCATCTTCTTCTCTTTATCCTTTTTTCCTTTTCCATTATCTTCTTCCTTTTATCCTTTTTATCATTATTCTCTTTTAAAATCTGACTACGTCACTGTCCATTTATAATTAAAATAATAATGAGACTTAGGCACTTATTAATTACTGTCGTATCGCATCACAATATGAGTGATATGATATTATATGTACACATGCGGTACTTAGAAATTATGTATTCCATCATGAAGTGATCTTGTTGTGTACATTATGGCATTCATACAATCGCCATAGGCGAAGCTTTGTTTTGGCTACTAATCTTCATTTCATCCGGCGCTATAGTCTAGTTTGATCTTTTACGAAGTGCCCACATTGTCTTGCAGCAAGTTTTAGTGACTTTTGAATCGAACGCTCAACACAAAAGAATGTTAACGAGGGAAAGAATTAGTGCGTGGATTGCGCCAACTGTAAAAGCCATAAGGAAATTTCTATTGAAATCGAGATTTAAAAAAAACCCATCAGTGTCGATATTATAACCATGGGTATATTTTAAGGTATAAATTATGACTATCGTATTTCAAATAGAATCTAAATATTTGATTATCAAGCATATGAAAGTAAAGGCTTATTATATCCGATTACTATATGGAATATATTGGAAATTTTGGATTAGTGCCGATAAGATGATTATATGACGTGAACAATTAGATTGTCATAGTCTTATAATGGTGTCCATCCAAACACAGAAGTTAAGAAATTAGAAACAAATATTAGAAACATGACTATGAAATTGCACCGCCTATAAATAGTCTATAAATTGAAAATATTCCTTTAAATGACTACCATTATGCCTATGAAGATTTGCCTGATGTGCTGTAACACCTCCATTAGCACTCCTGATAATGTGACTTCGTTTTTAATTAAAAGAAAATGCCGATTAGAATGTAATTAGTGCAACTAATATCGCGTAGATGGATGATATCTGATACACGTAGATATTATATTAAAGATGATTTCTCATATAGTGTATTTATGATTCTAGCTAATTACACACTCTTTTCCTAATATTCAAAAAGGGTTAATTTTGCAAAAGTATAAAATCTTCTTCTTTTTAAGCATTACTTATTAGGAGTTAAGTATGTTGTAAATTATGAGTGCAGGAAAAACTTTCGGGAAAATGTAGGTTACCATCGCGGAGTCAGATGTAGGGTAAATGAAAGCGAAGGAAAGTATTTTTTATAACTTGCATAAAGGTAAGGCAACAACATTCCGTTACGCGTTGCAGCAGCAATCCCATTAAAACTTCATAGGCCATTTTATGTAAGGAGGTCGTTTTACGTATTACTATCACGTATAATCCTTAAAAATGCCAAAATTAAATGATAAAACATATGCATTTGGGGTAACATGACACCTGATCCAATTATTCTGACATGCTTTAATACCAATTTATGACTACAGGTCTATTTCATGGCCAATGGTAAATGCAGTCCTGATCAAGCCAACACGAAATTAAGAAATCGTGAATGAACACAACATTACACGACGCTAAAACGTACAAACGTGACATTTTTATGTTTTTTATATCTATTAGAAATATTAATAAAATTAATGATATTTCACAAACCCATTTATCCTCAGATGTTTGGCCTTACCGCAGTCCCTTAGAAAATTGTTGTTAAATTTTCCTGAAATATGCGTAGAGCGTGGTACCACAATTACCCGAAGCCATCTGGTGATTATGACCGTTTTGACACGTGGAATGAAAGGCCCTTGTGAGACTGCAACAATCCTGGGCAGATAAGAGTTAGAAATCCTGTTAAAACCAAGTGCAAAAATAAATTGTGTTTTCTCTTTGTTTTATTTTACACGATTACAAGATGCGTGCTCAATAACATAACGTAGACAAACAACAAAATAATTTTGCTGCAGGTTAGCTTAAAGATTTGGCTGTTTAAAATGAGTAAAATCCATGGCTATCACTACCCACTATCTGTTTGTGTTTTCACATAAGTATTTAATCTATCAGTTTACTTTGGGTACTAATGTACTTCCTATGCCTTCCGAAACGCCAATTAACTCCAATGGAATTTAAGCTAGTGAATGAAAGAAACGGATAAAGAGGTTCGCCAAATGTGTTAGATAACGTGGATCAGTTGACATAAATTTCTAAGTGAGTTGGTAGGAACTCTAATAGCCACCCATGTACACATGCGATACTTAGAAATTGTGTATCCCATCATGAAGGGATCTTGTTGTGTACATTATAGCATTCATACAATCGCCACAGGCGAAGCTTTGTTTTTGCTACTAATCTTCATTTCATCCGGCGCTATAGTCTAGTTTGATCTATTACGAAGTGCCCAAATTGTCTTGCAGCAAGTTTTAGTGACTTTTGAATCGAACGCTCAACACAA